>NC_081364.1:66475521-66730521 GCF_030684315.1 Stegostoma tigrinum | reverse complement strand
CACAACTGCTGCTGGCAACGCATTCCATGCTCTCACAACTCTCTGCATAAAGAACCTGCCTCTGACATTCCCTCTATACTTTCCACCAACCAGCTTAAAACTATGACCCCTCGTGCTAGCCATTTCTGCCCTGGGAAATAATCTCTGGCTATCAACTCTATCTATGCCTCTCATTATCTTGTATACCTCAATTAGGTCCCCTCTCCTCCTCCTTTTCTCCAATGAAAAGAGACCGAGCTCAGTCAACCTCTCTTCATAAGATAAGCCCTCCAGTCCAGGCAGCATCCTGGTAAACCTCCTCTGAACCCTCTCCAAAGCATCCACATCTTTCCTATAATAGGGCGCCCAGAACTGGACGCAGTATTCCAAGTGCGGTCTAACCAAAGTTTTATAGAGCTGCAACAAGATCTCACGACTCTTAAACTCAATCCCCTTGTTAATGAAAGCCAAAACACCATATGCTTTCTTAACAACCCTGTCCACTTGGGTGGCCATTTTAAGGGATCTATGTATCTGCACACCAAGATCCCTCTGTTCCTCCACGCTGCCAAGAATCCTATCCTTAATCCTGTACTCAGCTTTCAAATTCGACCTTCCAAAATGCATCACCTCGCATTTATCCAGGTTGAACTCCATCTGCCACCTCTCAGCCCATCTCTGCATCCAGTCAATGTCCCGCTGCAGCCTACAACAGCCGTCTACACTGTCAACGACACCTCCGACCTTTGTGTCGTCTGCAAACTTGCTGACCCATCCTTCAATCCCCTCATCCAAGTCATTAATAAAAATTACAAACAGTAGAGGCCCAAGGACAGAGCCCTGTGGAACCCCACTCACCACTGAGGAACCCCACTCACCACTGAAAAGTGTTTCGTTTTCTCAGGAATGTGACTTGAAAGGAATTTCGGGACTTACATTACATATTAATCAATTAAAACCTTCTAACTGACTAACGATTTAATAGCATCTTAGGTTTGTTTAATACATCCTCATCAGTTGTGTGAACCTTTGTGATCTTTTACTTATAAATTCTGTGTCTGATACTACCTCTCTCACTCATACCTGAATAAACAGTGAGGCTCTAAAAGCTTGTCTTTTCCAATAAACCTGTTGGACTACAACATGGTGTCATGTGATTTCTGTCCAACAGCACTGAAAAATGAGCAAAAGTGAAACAAAACCAGACTAATTCCTAGGATGGCAGGACTGGCGCATGAAGACAGACTGGATCAGTTAGCACTATATTCAGTGGAGTTTAGAAGAATGAGTGGAGATACCTTAGAAATATATAAAATTTTAAACACTATGAGACAGAGTAAATGCAGAAAGCGGATAAGGCCAAATCATTGAAGAGTTTCAAGAAAAAGTGTGGTGTAGTTATTAGAGCTAAAGGGATCAAGGGGCATGGGATAAAGCAGGAACTGGTACTGAGTTGAATGATCAATCGTGATCATGTTGAATGGAGGAGCAATTCAAAGATCCAAATGGTCTTGTACTTTCCTATGTTTCTAGGTTTCATCTAGGCCGAAAAGCAAGAAGCAAAGTTAATCAGTTGGGGTGGTAGCAGATCAAAACCCTGCTGCCCTTTGCCTGAATTAAGTTTTGAGTGAGAAGGCTAAACTCAACCTTCTTGCCCCACCACAAGTTGAGTCATATAACTGATTCAATTAATGAATGTTTAAAGACATATTCCTTCCTAGGAAACATTTATTTCAGTTCCAGACAGGATGAAAAACAGTTGGACTCACCAACTCGCTGAGGTCAGACACTGTCAGTTGCTGGGAATTCAGACAATCTGCACTAATTGTGCATGGTTGAGAGTTACACAGGGTGGGGGGGGGCGCTGGTGACCACACAGACAACCTTATTGTTGCTTCTGGTTCCAAAAAATCTCCTCCTCTCCCTGCATCCTATCCCATGTGGTTCCCACACCCCACAACCACAAAACCTGTTTTATGCTATCACTCCTCATACTGGAAACCTGGAAGATAAATTATTAACAGCAGTCATTGTCTCCTTCATGACTGGTGCTGCTGAGTTCTGGAGGCTCAAGACTTGGGTTGATACTGGCAGAGATCACTTAGCAGCTGTAGCAAACGTTGCAATATTAACGAGTTCACTCACTATTAGCAGAGAATGTTGAAGCAATAATGGCAGTGTTAAATAAATCAGCAAAATTAATGGAACATTCAGAACAACACTTCGTAGCAGTAGAGAATACAGAATTCTTAATAAAAGCACTCAATAGCAGGTGAAAACGTAGCACAATTAATGACAGCACTCCAACAGACAGCAAGGAATGCTTAAGAACTACTGATATCAATCAGTAACAGCAGAAAGAACATTCAAATATAGTGGACACAAATCAGTGAAATATGCTACATTGGTAACAGTACCCAGCAGCAGGACAGCATGCAGGAGTATTAACAACAGCAGTCAATGACAACACAGAATGTAACAGTTGGAGTAGAATGCAGCAACAAATAAAGCTGGTCTATTAACGACAGAACTTGGTCACTACAGCAAATGTTGAATTATTAACAGAGCTGTGTGATCACTGCATTGAGTTATATGAAGAATTCTGGAGTCAATGCAGCAGTCAGTATTAACGAGTATTTGAGGATTACTAACAATACTTAGTGACTGCATAAATGATCCCATGGGGTTGGCCAATGGGCAAGATTTCACTTTTATAAATTTTATTTTAGCCATCAAAGCAAAATCAACATAAATTACACATGAATGAACAAGCAAACTGTATTCAATAGAAATGATAAATTGTGTGTTAACAAACTGATATAACAAAGACTGATTTCACTGATATACTTCCCTTAGCATATGTTTAGCACCACATGCAGTCATATAGTTCTTCACAACTCTGTCTTCCTCAAGTAATGTTCAAATACTTTGGCTGATCATCAAGGGGCCTCAAACACCTTTACTCATACAGTCATACAGCACGAAAACAGACCCTTTGGTTTAACTAGTCAAGGCCGAACATAATTCCAAACTAAACTAGTCCCACTTGCCTGCATCTCGCACATATCCCCTCCAACCTTTTCTGTTTATGTACTTATCCAAATGGATTTTAAACATCGTACTTGTGCCACATCCACCATTTCCTCAGAAGTTCATTCCACGTACAAACTACCCTCTGTATAAACAATTTGCCACCATGTCTTTTTCAAAATTTCTCTCCTCTCGCTTTAAAAATGTATATCCCAGTCTTGAAATGCCCCATTCTCAGAAAAAGACAACTATCATTAGTCCTGTCTATACTGCGCTTGATAAAGGTCTTCTATAAGGGCACCTCTCAACCTCCTACGCTCCCGTGAATAAAGTCCCACCGTACCAGGCTTTCCTTCATAACTCAAAGCAGCAATATCCTGGTAAGTCTCGGATGAATCCTCTTAACATAAAGCATAATAATATCTTTCCTATAACTGAGTGACCAGAACTGTATATAGTATTCCACAGGAGGCCTCATTAATGTCAGGTAGCACCTCACTTTGACTTTCCAACTCTTAGACTCAAGCAACTGATAAGTGAATACAAGTATTTTAAATGAATTTTAACCATCTGTCTATATGTGATGCAAAAAATCCATACCTTCAATAGTCTGGCCAATAAAAATAGCAAAGGTAACTGAATAACTTTGAAATTAAAGCAAGATATTCAGTTCTACATGCCTGTAAACAACCATTGTTCAAGGATTTCACTTTATTCACGGGAGCATAGGAGGTTGAGAGGTGCCCTTATAGAAGGCCTTTATCAAGAGCAGTATAGACAGGGTTAATGATAGTTGTCTTTTTCTGAGGATGGGGTATTTCGTGGGAAATTTGCTAGTGCTATTTGGGTGGATTTAAACTAGCTCAGAAGGGGGATGGGAAACTGAGGTGAAGTTCTAGTACACAGGAGGATGAGCATAGGGAGGACATGGACAGGACTTCACTGTCACAGGAGTGTGCTGGCAGACAGCAAGCTGGATTGAAGTGCGTCTACTTTAATGCCAGGAGCATCCGGAATAAGGTAGGTGAGCTTGCAGCATGGATAGGTACCTGGGACTTCGATGTTGTGGCCATTTCAGAGACATGGATAGAGCAGGGTCAGGAATGGATGTTGCAGGTTCCAGGGTTTAGAGCTTTCATTAAGGTCAGGGAAGGTGGTAAAAGAGAGGGAGGTGTGGCTTTATTAGTCAAGGACAGTATAACGGTGGCTGAAAGAACTTTTGATGAAGACTCATCTATTGAGGTGGTATGGGCTGAGGTCAGAAACAGGAGAGGAGAGGGAACACTGCTGGGAGTTTTTTATAGGCCTCCGCAAAGTTCCAGGGATGTGGAGGAGAGGATCGGCATAACTATTCTGGGCAGGAGTGAAAGGAACAGGGTGGTCACTATGGGAGGCTTTAACTTCCCAAAATTGACTGGAAATGCTATAACTCTAGTACGTCGGATGGATCAGTTTTTGTCCAATGTGTGCAGGAGGGTTTCCTGACTCAGTAGGTCGAAAGGCCGACAAGAGGGAAGGCTACACTGGATCTGGTACTTGGTAATGAACCAGGCCAGGTGTTTGATTTAGTGGTAGGTGAGCACTTTGGAGAGAATGACCATAATTCAGTTATGTTTACTTTAGCGATGGAAAGGGATAAGAACATGCCACGGTGCAAGAGTTATAGATGGGGGAAGACAAATTATAATGCAATTAGGCAAGATTTAGGAGGCATAGAATGGGTTCGCAAAATGCAGGGGGTGGGGACAATAGAAATGTGGAGCTGGTTTAAGGAACAGATATTGCGTGTCCTTGATAGGTATGTCCCTGTCAGGCAGGGAGGAAGTGATGAGGTAAGGGAACTGTGGTTTACTAAAGAAATTGTATCTCTTGTTAAGGGAAGAGGGAGGCTTATGTGACAATGAGATGAGATGGCTCAGATGAGGCGATGGAGGGTTACAGATTAGCTAGGAAGGATTTAAAGAGAGAGTTAAGAAGAGCAAGGAGGGGACAGGAGCTGACATTAGCAGGTAGAATAAAGGAGAACACTAAAGCTTTCTATAGGTATGTGAGGAATAACAGGATGACTAGGGTAGGAATAGGGCCAGTCAAAGACAGAAGTGGGAAGCTGTGTGTGGACCCTGTGGATGTTGGAGAGGTGCTAAATGATTATTTCTCATCTGTTTTCACTGAGGAACAGGAGAATATTGTAGACGAGATGACTGAGTTACGGGCTACAAGAATTGAAAGGATTAAGGTTAGTAAGGAGGAGGTGTTATCAATTCTCGAAGGTGTGAAGGTAGATAAATCTCCTGGGCCGGATGGGATTTTTCCCAGGATTCTCTGGGAAGCTAGGGAGGAGGTGGCGGAGCCTTTGGCCTTGATCTTTGAGTCATCATTGTCTACAGGTTTAGTACCAGAGGACCGGAGGATTACAAATGTTGTGCCTTTGTTCAAGAAGGGCAGTAGGGGTGACCCAGTTAATTATAGACCAGTGAGGCTTACGTCTGTTGTAGGAAAAGCTTTGGAAAGGATTATAAGAGATAGGATTTATAATCATGTAGCAAGCAACAGTTTGATGGGAGATAGTCAGCATGGATTCATCAAGAGCAAGTCGTGTCTCACAAATCTCATTGAGTGTTTTGAGAAGGTGACCAAGCATGTGGATGAGGGAAGGGCAGTTGATGTGGTGTACATGTACATGGGCTTCAGTAAAGCCTTTGATAACATTCCACATGGTAGGCTATTGGAGAAAATACAGAGGCACAGGGTTGAGGGAGATTTAGCAGTTTGGATTAGAAACTGGCTTTCTGTAAGAAGGTAACGAGTGGTGATTGATGGAAAATATTCAACCTGGAGTCAGGTCACTAGTGGTGTGCCTCAAGGATCTGTTTTAGGACAAATGCTGTTTGTCATTTTTATAAATGACTTGGACACAGGCATAGGTGGATGGGTTAGTAAATTTGCAGATAACACTAAAGTCAGTGGAGCGGTGGACAGTGTGAAAGAATGTTGCAGGTTGCAGGGAGACTTGGATAAAGTAAAGAATTGGGCTGAAAGGTGGCAAATGGAGTTTAATACGGATAAATGTGAGGTGATTCACTTTGGGGCGAATAATAGGAAGGCAGAATACCGGGTCAATGGAAACATTCTTGGTAGTGTGGATGTGCAGAGGGATCTTGGTGTCCATGTACATAGATCCCTGAAAGTTGCCACCCAGGTTGATAGTGCTGTTAAGAAGACTTACGGTGTGTTAGGTTATATTGGTAGAGGGATTGAGTTCCAGAGCCGTGATGTCATGCTGCAACTGTACAAAACACTAGTGCGGCCTCATTTGGAATACTGCGTGCAGTTCTGATCGCCCCATTACAGGAAGGATGTGGAAGCATTGGAAAAGGTGCAGAGGAGATTTACCAGGATGTTGCCTGGTCTGGAGCGCAGGCCCTATGAAGAAAGGCTGAGGGACTTGGGTCTGTTCTCATTGGAGGGAAGAAGGCTAAGAAGGGATTTAATAGAGACATACAAGATGATCAGAGGATTAGACAGGGTGGACAGTGACAGTCTTTTTCCGAGGATGACGACTTCAGCTTGTACGAGGGGGCATAGCTACAAATTGAGTGGTGATAGATTTAAGACAGATGTCAGAGGCAGGTCCTTTACTCAGAGAGTGGTAAGGGCGTGGAATGCCCTGCCTGCCAATGTAGTTAACTCAGCCACATTTGGGGCATTTAAACAGTTCTTAGATAAGCATATGGATGATGACGGGATAGTGTGGGGGAGGGGTTTAGATTAGTTCACAGGTTGGCGCAACATCGAGGGCCGAAGAGCATATTCTGCGCTGTATTGTTCTATGTTCATGAAAGCCTGGCATCAATCATTGGAAACCAATTACTGAACTGACAAATCACAGTTCTTTGATTTTCTCAGTTTTAAACTTATCCCTTAACTGTGTCTGTCTGTCTTTGAGATAGTAGGTAGGGATTATAATCAAAAAAGACTGGCTTTAGATTCATTATAGTAATTAATTTACCTGTTGTTTATCTGCATTCTACTGGAGTTACATTATTAATATTAAGAGATTGTGGGAACTGCCGATGCTGGAGAATCTGCGATAACTAGGTGTAAAGTTGGATGAGCACTACAGGCCAAGCAGCATCTGAAGAAGGGTCCGGACCGGAAACGTCAGCTTTCCCGCTCCTCTGATGCTGCTTGGCCTACTGTGCTCATCCAGCTCGACACCTTGTTATCTCATTATTAATATTAATCCTTTTCTGTTTAAGTTATAAACTTGGTGTCTAAGAACTATTATTCACAAAGTCTGGTTAGGAAAAATCAGGCAGTTTCAAGGGTCACTGATGTTTTAATTTCACTTTGTTATTAATCTCGTGATAGTGGGGCTAATTGGTTTGGCTTACAATCTCTGCACCATGACTTAATTGGAGCTTGTCATCCAGGATTCTGAAACATAGGCAATATAGGTCTGGAATTGGATTTTGGTACACCTTCGAATTCGCAATCTGACACCAAGTTAGTGTACATATTTCAGATGGCTCTAGAAATTGCTAAAGAGTTTTTGCAGGCGCCAGAAGTTTACCTACTACTGTTGAAGGTCATGTCTAAAGCTAAACTAATAGAGCTAGCTAGCAGAATGGAAATACAATTGCCTGAGTGAGCTAAGGAGCAGTCATTATAAACTTAATATCAAAGCAATTCGATAAAACAAAGAACTATTGATGCTAAAGATCTGAAACAAACAAAATAGAAATTCCCAGAGAAGCTCAAAAGGTCTGGCAGCATATGAGAGTTCTGAAGGACAGTCACTTGACTGAAAACGTTAAGTTGGTTTTCTCTATCACAGATGCTGCCAGACCTGCTGAGTTTCTCAGCAATTTTTGTTTTTGTCTGTCGTCAAAGTGTTTGGGTTTAATGGAAGTACCAGAAGCCAAGTAGTCCAGGTAGAACCATGGATGCATCAGTGAACCTTGAACTACAGTTACAGCAATTGGAAATGACAAAATTAGAGATGGGATTCCAAAGGGCAGAGAAAGAGAAATAATAAAGAGAACTTTAAAAAAATTGTAAAGGGAGGAAAAAGAGAAAGAGAATTTAAACGACAAATGATGCAGAACAGATCAGCTAAACCAAAGTTTGGAAGAGCTTGAAACAGGAAAGGCCTAGTCATAATCTAGTTTGTGGAGGTTTTGCAAAATTTGGAGAGGATTTGGAGGCATTTTTCATGTCTCTTGAGAAGGTAGCAACACGAATGTGTTGGCTGAAAGCACATTGGACATTGCTCATACAAAGTAAATTACGTATTAAAGCACAATAGATTTATGAAACTTGCCAGATGGATACTAGGAAAATTATGATGGCGTAAAAAGGGCTAAGCATACAAGAATTAGTCCCAGAAGTATACATGCAGAATTTTCTGAACTTAAAGAAATGGCCTGGACAAACGTTTTGCAAGTTAAACAACACCATTTTGACAGATGGAAAAGAATATTAAAGGCTGAACATTCTTTTGATGATCTCAAAGAAACGATTCTTTCAGGAGAATTTGCAACTTCCCTAACTTTCTTGATAATATCTCATGTACAAGACAAAAGGGAGCAAGGAAGGCAACAATAATGGCTGACAGTTATGAACAGATTAAAAAACCTTTATTCTATCACCCATAGAAATTTGAGAAAGATAAAAAAAGTGAATGGAAGGTAGATATCCAGGGTCAAGAATAGAGGAGGGAATACTCTAAGACACTCTCCGCCAGGCAGGAAAGAAAGTGCTGAGCAGGAAGGTGAAGTTCAAAGCTTAAATAGTCTATTTGAACAAGTAGGGACATCTTCAATCAGAATGTTGGAAGTTGCAACGTAAACCTATGGAACCTATAGAGTTTGTAAAATGATTCAGAGAGCAGAACTCAAAAAGAATACAGCACAAACCAGACTGTAGCTCTGACTCTAACTTAAAAGGCCGGAGGGGAATTCTGCTGTTAACAAAAAAAAAGTAAGATAAATGAGAGGTGTGAAATGATAAATGAGATAAATGATAAATATCCCCTTTAACCTTTCCTATTCATATACCTGTCCAAACGTCATTTAAATGTTGTAACTGTACCTGCGCCTACCATTTCCTCTAGCAGTTGATTCCACATACGAACCATTCTCTGTGTGGAACAGGTTGTCCTTCAGGGCCATTTTAAATCTTTCTGCTTTCCCCTTAAAGATATGCCCTCTAGTTTCAAACTCCTCTACTCTGAGGAAAAGGCCTTTGTTATTCACCTTCCTTATGCACCTCATGATTATATAAACCTTTATTAGGTCATTCCTCAGCATCCTATGCTACAGTGAAAAAAAAATCGCAGCCTATCCAGCCTCTCCATATAACTCAATTACTCCAGTCCCAGCTACATCTTTGCAAATCTTTCCTGAATCCTCAACAATTTAATAATATCCTTCCTATAGCAAGGGACCAGGATTACACTCAGTAGTCCAAATGTGGCATCATCAACATTCTGTACAACCTCAATATAACATCACAACTCATATACTTAAACTTCCTAAACATCATCTTAACCACCTTGATTACCTGCAACACGTCTTTCAAAGAACTATGTACTTGAACCCCTAGGTCTCTCTCTATTTGATAACACTGCTCTCTCTGAATCTGTTCATCCAATAAGAAGAAGTTCACTTTGAAAATTATTCATTTCTCTTTCACTCTCATTATTGTTTCTTCTGACCCGCTCTATCACCCTTGCTGCCTGGCACACCTGTACGTTCCCATCGTACTCTCTACTATATTATGATTTCAACAGGTTGACATGATACAATCAAATCTCTTTGCTATAATCACGAGTTTCAGGTAGATATGTCACCTTTCTAATCTTACCTACATTGTAGAGGCCCTTGAACTTCACTTTTAGTCGCTTACTTTGTAAAAACAAATGTACCAAATCATTGATAACAAAGTGTGGAGCTGGACGAACACAGCAGGCCAAGCAGCACCTCAACAGCGCAAAAGCCGACTTTGGCTTTTGTGCTCCTGAGATGCTGCTTTGTCTGCTGTGTTCGTCCAGCTCCACATTTTGTTATCTCGGATTCTCCAGCATCTGCAATTCCCATTATCTCTGCACCAAATCATTATCTCCTGCTTTGAAATTACTGATTGTCACATGTTTATCTGCCCACTGTTTCATTTTGTTTTGGGAAGTTTTTAGATGTTCCTGTGCTCCTGTCAACCTCTTTAGAAATGTGACACCTACTCTAGTATTGAAGGTTCATTTTTCTCGGCTTAATAATTTAACTCTAATAAACTTTAAGCAGTCCTCTTATTTCATGACCATTGTAGTGATTATAATGAGGTCAGTCAGGTGGACCTCAGAGTACGAGTTCCGTGACTGGGGCTGTTAATCTGATCCAATCAGCAAGCCCTAGCTGTTAGACATAAACAGGAGTGTCAGAGGTTCTGTTTACTGAGAGCTGGCTCTGAAGAAGGCTGGAACAGTGTCAAGGACCCTCCACATGGAAATATTCATTTCCAGCTTTTGTTATAAGTATTTGTCCTATAAGTTTAAGTAATATATGATTGAATGATTCCTCAAAAACCAGTATGGGAATAGGGGTGTGAACAAAAAGTGCTGGAGATTACACCTGTCATGCAGCATGACCCCCTGTGATTGCCAGCATCTTCTGTGATCAGTATAGATTCCAGGTGTACAGTAATTTGCTCCTATGTGGGAATAAGGGTGCTGATTTAATTGTATATTGACATTTACCAACAACTTTAAAAATATGGCAACGTGTAGAAAACTGAACAATATCTTTATGCTGTTTTGCCCAGGTTAAATACTTTTTTATAGGCACCTGAGTTTTTCAGGTTCCCATAACCTGTGTAGGAATTTCATGAGCTACTCACAGTATTTCCCTATGACAGCCAGACAATGCCATTGTCTGATGAACAACAATCCATTCTTCATTTATGGGTATGACAGGGGATCTCAACTTCCTTATCAACACTATATTCTTCAGGTAATAGCACTCCAGAACTCTTTCGGCCTCGGTCTAATAAGATGGCCTGATTTATTTAATGTAGGATCTGCTTTGAGCCTTGTTTCGTGATGTCACACCAAATGCTCTGCCTGGATTATCTTCTCTTTTCAGGAAAGATTCTGCTATCCCTTAATTTTTTTGTGGTATCGTACCAATGCTTATTGATGGCTACATTGTCCCAGTAGCAACCAGCCCAATACAAACAAACAGAGCTGCATCAAACTATTGTTCAAGTGAGCCGCGACACATTGCAACACCCTGCAGCCACGCAAAGGCAAGGAAGAATGCCTATACAGCATCCTTAGAAACAATGATTACCCAAAAAGTGAAATCGATACCTACATAACAGATCACAACAAGAAGGTACATGTCCAGAGACATTAATCACCCTGCCATATATTAAGGATATATCTGAAATGATGACCAGATTACTCCATCCCCTAAGAATCATGGTAACCCACAAGCCGACAGCTACACTAAGCAGCTACTGACGACAATAAAGGATCCAGCAACCGCACTAACAGAACCAATGTTATTTACAAGATACCATGCAAAGACTGCCTAAAACACTACATAGGGCAGACCTGAAGGAAACTAGCCATCAGGATTCATGAACACCAACTAGCTAGCAAGAGACATGACCAACTATCATTTATTTCAATACTCTTGACAAAGAGAGACACCAATTTGACTGGGACAACATAATCATCCTAGGACAAGCCAAGCAAAGACATGCATGAGAATTCCTGGGGACCTGGCACTCAAACTGGAACTCCATTAAAAAACAAGTAGAACTGAACTTCATATATGGAAGTGATGCTACCCATACCAGCAAACCAAGACAGATAAATAGCAAGTGGGACAGAACACCAACACTTCACCAGAGGCACACTGATGATATTATCTAGCATGATGACAAAATGTTTGCCAACAAACTTACCAGCTAACAACCTGATAAGAAATATAGTTATACACCAATAACAAGCATACATTTTTGGTTTATAAATGACTGCTGAGGGTTTTGGAATATAAATTACAGCACTTACAAAAAGCAGCAAATAATTAATGATAACAAAGTGTGGAGCTGGATGAACACAGCAGGCCAAGCAGCATCTCAGGGGCACAAAAGCTGACGTTTCGGGCCTAGACCCTTCATCAGAGGGTCCTCCAGCATCTGCAGTTCCCATTATCACTGAAATAATTAATGATGTCATGTTGCAATTGCGGCACAGGATTTTGGAGTATTAATCACTTGATTTCAGCAAAACAATTATCAGAGCATTAATGACAGTGCTAAGAAATAACAGGGAATGGAGTAATAATGACATACTTTGTGAGAGCATAAAATATTACTTTATTAGTTACAGCACATACAGGCAGAACAGAATGTTGGCTCTCAACAGGAGTACTCAAAAATAGAGCAGAGAATATTAGCTAATATTAATCACAGCACTCACTAAAAGCAGCAATGTTGGAGAAATAATGATGCCACTCAGTAACAGCAAAGGGCGTAAGACAGTCAGTAAGAACACTCAATAGCAATAGTGGATGTTAGAACGTTGGGATGCAGAGGAGTTTGAAGTATTAATCTCAGTACTCAGCAATAGCAGAGAATTTTGGAGGATTAATGACCAGACTTACTAGCAACAAAGAATAGTGGTGCACTAGCAGCAGCATTTAGGGGCAATAAAGAATGTTGGCATTTTCTGGACAGTTCTCAGTAACAGCAAAGTATCCTGAAGTTTTAATCCAGCAGTCAGTAACAGTAACCTAAAAATAATGGAGTATTGATGACAGCACTCATTAGAAGCAAAGGATGCTGGAGTGTTAATAGCAGCACTTATAGAATCATGAAATTTTATGGTGCAAGACGGAGGCCATTTGACCCATCATTTCAGTACAAGCTCTCAAAACAGCTATAAAATGTGCTACTCTCAAGCCCTATCACTGTAGCCCTTTAAGTACATCATTTAGAAATTCATTAAAGTGTGATGAAATTGCTGAAGAAGAAATAAAAATGATCAGAAAGGGAAACAGCCACTCCTGCAGCTATGACATTATCCTCCAGTGAGCCACAAAAGTTGATTAGAAGGGGAGTACAACACTTAGTTGAGGCTTTGCCAGTGAGAAACAACTGTTTAGGTGGCTGTTACATTTATGCACTGAAGGGAACGAATATCTACCTCAGGGATGAAATTAGTCTTGGGATACACAGGTAACAAAGCCAACCTGACCTCAATAGCGAGCGCAGGAATATAAAATACACAGCAACTTCACTGCTGCCAATTGAGCACTATTGACAGAGGCCGGTTTTACCAATGTTGCCCCACACCCACCCTACCCACACTGCATTATTGATCAATTTAATATGCTGCGTATTTAATTTCGATTCATTTGACATATTCATCAAATGCGACAGAAACATGTCTCCCTGTTAATAGGTAATTTAGAATTTGCAGTCAACATTTGTTATTGGAAGAACTAGTCAGTGCAAAATGATTTTCACTGAAAAAATCACATTCTCTCACTCATTTGCCAGAAGGTGTGCCACATAAGTAAGTAGAATAAATAAATGATTCCGCTTTTCTATCTCATCTTCACACTACTACCATATAAATTTAACAAATGTAACTGGTTCTGCTGCCGAGTAAATGGCCCCTTTTAAGTTAATGAAGCCCTTGATGGTACTGACACATTGAAAACATCCTGCATTCAGGAGCTGGGTGGCTGGCTCCAGCCCTCTGTGACACCCTCACACTAATTTACAGCTCAAACTGTAACGGACCTTTCCCCATAGTAAAAGGGTCTATGAAACCATTCTCGTGATGCAGATGTGATGCTGAATTCCAACAAGCGATTAAGCGTGAAATTGTGTTGGCAGTCTAAACCCTCAGCAACTCATTATCCATAGTCAATAAACAAACGGCTCTCCTCAAGCTGACCTTCCTGCAGTACGAAAGCTTCACACCAGCCTGCTATGTAACAGTCTCAAGCTCCTGCACAGGTCATTTTGATTCTCAGTTGTCACAATGACTGTAGTGAAGTTAGAGGACTGTACCATTACCCACTCTCTACACCTATCTCTACTGACCTTAGTAACAAATGAAGCTAGAATGAGAGTGAACATAATGACGTAAGAAATGAGTTGGAGTAGGCCCATTCAGACCGCCCAATCAATAAGGTGATGGCTTATTTACCTAAGCCTAAAACTCCTCTTGTGTCCCAACTCTGCATAATCACCAGGAAGTATTTAGAAGGGCAATTGCAATGCCAAGGTATATAAGGTGCTGCGCTAAATGCTGGAAGATGGAATTAGAATAGTTAGGTGGTTGATTTTGGTCAGTGCAGACATGATAGACCAAATGGCCTTGTTTCGGTGATGTAGATTTCAATGACTAAATAATTAAGCCCCCAACACTGATCCTTGTGGCGCTTGACTAGTTACATATTTCCACACTAAGAAAGGCCCATTAGTCCCGACTGTCTTTTTTCTGTTAACCAATCCTCAATCCATGTAATACATTACCCCCAAATCCATGAGTTCGTATCCTGAACAATACCTTTTATGCAGTGCTTTACTGAATGTCTTCTGAAATTCAAATACACTACATTTACTGGTTTCTCAACAACAATTCCGTTTGCTACATTTCAAGGAACTTCATATAATTTTGCAAACATGATACTCCTTTCATAAAACCATGCTCACTCTGTGAGACGGTGTTCAGTTTTTCTGAATGCTCTATTTTTCCCTTAATAATGAACTTTAGCATTTTACTATTGGCAGATGTTAGGTGCAAATCTGTTTAATGATTCAGTTAGATCGTGTCTGACTTTTTTATACTTTAACCTCATCTCTCCACTTCAGCTCCACAATCCTCGGTACCCAAACTATTTAAGAAATTAATTCTTAGTTTGGGAATTATTATTATGGGCTGACAAAATTACAGCAACAGAATGGAGATTTATGGTACAAAACTTGCCTCATTCCTGTTCAAGCCATTCCAGTACAGCCAGAACACTGGCATTTATCTGGCAATGTGGAAAATTGTCCTATTTTGTCCTGCACACAAAAGATACATCTGTCCCAGCCAATTACCATGCTGAAAGAGATAATGGGAACTGCAGATGCTGGAGAATCCAAGATACCAAAGTGTGGAGCTGGATGAACACAGCAGGCCAGGCAGCATCTTAGGAGCACAATGTTTGGCCGGCTGTGTTCATCCAGCTCCACACTTTGTTATCTCGACCATTCTGAAAGTGTATTCTTGATCATCAATGAAGTGTTAGAAGGAGTCATTAATGACATTATCGAGTT
The DNA here is from genome assembly GCF_030684315.1 of Stegostoma tigrinum. Lineage (NCBI taxonomy): Eukaryota > Metazoa > Chordata > Chondrichthyes > Orectolobiformes > Stegostomatidae > Stegostoma > Stegostoma tigrinum. The sequence goes on along the minus strand of NC_081364.1, from coordinate 66,715,170 downwards.
GCCCTTGCTTCGTGATAACATGCTCAATGGCTCCTCAGTTTAGCTTTCGCCTGGGCCACTCAACTCTAGGCCTCAACACAGTTCAGATACGGTTAGAAGAGCTGAATTCCACAAAGGAGATGAGAGTGACTACTTTGACATCCATACAATATTTGACCAAGTGTAACATCGAAAAGCCCTAGCAAAATTCCAAACACTAGGAATCAGGAAAAACTCTCCACTGCTTGGAGTCGTAACCAACTTAAAGGAACATGGTTGTGGTTATTGGAGAGCAGTCATCTCAGCTCCAAGGCCTCATTCCAGGGGTTCCTCAGGGGATAGTCCTTGACCTGACCATCTTCAGTTGCTTCATCAAAGGACCTTCCTCCAGCGTAAAATCAGAAGTGGGTACGTTAAATGACAATTCCACGACATTCAGCACCATTCATGGGTTACCACTGAACTGAACTCACTATATAAATACTGTAGCTACAAGGACAGGTGAGAGGTTAGCAATACTGCAGTGCATAACTCTTCTCCTGCACTTCCCAAAGCCTGACCACCATTTTACAAAGCTCATGTCAGGAGAATGATAATAATATGCTAAACTTGCCGAGATGAATGCAGCTCCCTAACACACAAGAAGCTTGACATCATCCAGGATGAAGCCATCTGCTCGATTAGCATCACATCCGCAAATATTCACTCTCAGTTCTCTAGTGTACCACTAATCTTTGCCACACAGTACAAAGTTGAAATGAAAAGCATACAATCATTAACTTCCCAGGTTAAACATGGTTGATTCTCCTTCTTCCTAGAAACCCTCTTCTCACTGAGGTATATATTTGTTTAAACATGTGCTCTTCTTCATCAAATGTCTTTACTAAATTCCCTTCCCAATCCACTCCAGCCATCTCTGCCCTCATTCCTTTATAATTACCCCTATTTACATTTAAAACAGTTGCTTCTGGCCCAAGTTTCTTACTTTCAAACTGAATGCTAAATTCTCCCACATTTCGATCACTACTTCCACATATTACAAGTGACCCAGGAAAAACTGGTGAGGCATCACAAATATTAACCCATTTGACATTAACCTTTTGCATTGTCTGTACTTCATATTTCATAGCATACAGATCATGAATGACCCCAGTTTTGAGGAACAATTGTAAAGGTATACCTGTTCCAAATTCTACAACTTCTTCAAACTGGCACATGATCATCCCACAAGAGAGCTATAATTGCTGTTTGACAATAAATCTACCCATAGAAAAATGTTTGAGATAGATCTGAAGAGATCCATAGTGATGATTAGATTAAAGGAAGCTTTTTGAGGGGGTTTTGGGGGTTTTTTTGTTGTTTCAGACAGGTACTAGATTGAGTAAGGTAATAGTTTGTTATTTTGCTGCACTCTGCGGCTAAAATAAACAAATTAGATGGCTCAGAGGTGTCCTATTTGATATATGGTTGAAGAACGTGGGTTTGGTATTCAGCTGAAGGTATTCATTATAGATGGTTTTCCAAAGCTCGTGTAATTTGCTATAATCATCAACCTGTAAGTGTTTCTCGACAGTGTTTCCATGAAATCCATGTCTACCAATCATACTGGTGGATGAACCCTGCAATTGTTCTTCAAGTATTGAGGCAAAAATGATTGGATCTTGCCCTTGGATGTCCCTTACCTCCTTCCTGGTGAATGGTTGTTAGGGAGTTGAGGCCGGTCCCTTCATCTCATATATTTAAAGATCAGGTAGTCAGGACACTCCACAAGGCAATATGGCGCTTATAATACCCTTTGCTCAGATCATCGATAGTAAGAATTCCATACCACAATCTTCCTAGTGTTTGTCAAAGCCTAAAAGCATTGTAGTGGCAGCAGCTGCTACATTGTTTTCTCATACTGGTAAACATGAGGTTAAAATTTAGTTAGATGGAGCCTCGGTGTGCCCTTCAATTCAGAGATTTATTTCAACACTCATATCAAAATATTCTAACCATGATAGCGTGACCGATCTGTTGGATTAGGTTGTGCTATATACAGGACAGTGTGTTAAGTGTCTTCATAGACAGTGAAGAAGTGTGCTTAAGTAGAGCTGATCACTCAAGTTTTTGCAATTGTAGAGTCCTACAGCTTGGAAACAGATCCTTTGGTAAAACTCATCCATGCCAACAAAGATTCCCAAATGAGGCTAGTCCCACTTGCCTGCCTTTGGGCCATATCACTCTAAACCTTTACTTTTCACTTACCTGTCTTTTAAATGTTGTAACAGTACTTGCAAATATCACTTCCAATGGTGTTCATTCCATGTAAGAACAGCCATCTGTGTGGCACATTTGCTCCTCAGGTTCCTTCTAAATCTTTCTCCTCTCACCTTAAAAATACGCTCACTAGTCTTAAACTTCCCTATCCGAAGGAAAATAACTTGCTATTCACCTTACCTATGCTCCTCATGATTTATAAACCTCTATAAGTTCACCACTCAGTCTCCTACACTCCAGTGAAAAAAGTCCCAGCCTATCCACCTCTCCTTATAACTCAAATACACCAGTCCTAGCAACATCCTTGTACATCTTTTCCGAACCCTCTCCAATTTAATAAAAGCCTTCCTATAGCAGGATGGCCAGAACTATACACACTACTCCAAAAGTGGCTACAACAACATCCTCCACAACCTCATCGTGACAACCCACCTCTAATGTTCAATGGTCTGTGCAATGAAGGCAAGCATGCTATATATCGTCTTAACCACCCTATCTGCCTGTAATGCAACGTCCAAAGAACTACGCATGAGAACTCCAAGGTCTGGCTGTTTGACAGTATGACCCCAGAGTACTACAACTAATTGTAAAAGTGTTGCCTTTGTCATCTTAGCAAAATGCAATACATCACATTTATCCAAATTAACTCTATCTGCCAATCCTCATCCCATTGACCCAACAGATCAAAATGCTTTTGTAATCTCAGATAACTTTATTCACTGTCCATGATACCACCAATTTTGGTGTCATCCATAAACTTGCTTTTTTCCTATTCATTTCTGGGACGTGGGCAGCGCTGGCTGGCCAGCACTTCTTGCCCATTCCTAGCTGCCCTTGAGATATGGTGGTGAGCTGCCTGCTTGAACTGATGCAGTCCTCCTGCTATAGGTTGACCCACAATGCCCTTAGGAAGGGAACTCCAGGATTTTTGACCCAGCAACATTGAAGGAACAGGAATATATTTCCAAGTCAGCATGATGAGTGGCCAGGAGGGGGACTTGGTGATGGTGGTGTTCCCACATGTCTGCTCCCTTGGTCCATCTAGACGGAAGTGTTCATGGGTTTGGAAGGTGCTGTCTAAGGATTTTGGGTGAATTTCTGCAGTGCATCTTATAGATAGAACACACTGCTGTTACTCAGCATTGGTGACGTAGAAGTGGATGCTCGTGGGTGAAGTGCTAATCAAGCGGGCTGCTTTATCCTGGATGGTGTCAACCCTCTTGACTGTTGCTGGGGCTGCACTCATCCGGGCAAGTGGGGAGCATTCCATCACACTCCTGATTTGTGCCTTGTAGATGGTGGACAGGCTTTGAGGAGTCAGCAGGTGAGTTCCTCACTGCAGTATTCCTAACTTCTGGCCTGCTTTTGTAGCTACTGTGTTTATGTGCCGAGTCCAGTCGAGTTTCTGGTCAATGATAAAACCCAGGATGTTGATAGTTGGGGGGTTCAGTGATGGTAACACCATTGAATGTCAAGGGGTGATGGTTAGATTGCCTCTTATTGGTGATGGTCATAGCTTGGCATTTGTGTGGCCCAAATGTCACTTCTGAAGAAGGGTCTAGACCTGAAACATCAGCCTTCCTGATCCTCTGATGCTGCTTGGCCTGCTGTGTACATCTTGTTATCTCATATTCTCCAGCATCTGCAGTTCCTACTATCTCTGATACATTTTCCTCCAAATCATTTATGTAGATGTCACCTAGAAGGGAAACGAAACGTTTGTATGAAAACCAGTCAGCTCGGCAAACTAAACAACAACTCCAACTGCAACCTGAGCTACAGAACTTCATTAAAACATTTACGTAGATCACAAACAGCAGAGGTCCCAGCAGTGATCCTACAGAACATCAATAGTCACCGCCCTCCATTCCAAAAAGCATCCTTCCACTGCTACCCTCTGCCTCCTATGACTAAGCCAGTCCGTTTTGCGAGCTCACTCCGGAAGCTGTGTGACTTCACTTATTGTAACAGACTGCCATGACGGAATTTATCAAAGGCTTTACTGAAGTTGATGTAGACAACATCAACTGCTTTTCCTTCATCAATCATCTTCATCACCTCATCAAAAGATTTGATCACTGAGGGCACGGCCTCCCCTGCACAAAACCATGCCGTTTATCGCTAATCAGGCCACTTACTTCTAAATGCTTATATAGATTTTGTCCCTGAGAATCTTTTCCAATAACTTCTCTCTCTCTGTGAGGCTCACAGGCCTGTAATGCTGGATTATCTCCATTATCCTTATTAAACAATGGGACAACATCAGCAATTCTCCAGTCCCCTGGGAATTCCCCTATGGCCAAACAGGATACAAAGATGTTCGTCAATGCTCTAGCAATTTGTTCTCTTGCCTCACTCAATATTCTGGGATAGATCCCATCAGGACCCAGGGATTTACCTATTGTACTACTTTTAAAGAACACCTCTTCCTTTTTAATAGCAACTTGACTTAGAAATTTGACTGTCCCTTACATGAGATCATCCTCCACTAATTCCTTCTGTTTGGTGAATGCCAATATATAGCATCAGTTTAAAATCTCAACTACCTCTGCACACACACATTCCCTCCTTTGTCCTTGAGTGGGCCAACCATTTCCTCATCTATCTTCTTCCTTTTCTCGTATGTATAAAAAGTCTTGGGATTCTCCTTAATCCTATTTGCTAATGGCATTTCATGAACCCTTCCAGCCCTTCTAATTCCTTCCTTTCCTTATACACTATTGGGGCTTCGTCAGTTCCCATCCTCTTAGACCTTACGTATGCTTCCTTTTTGTTTTTGACCAAGGTCATAATATCCCTGGTCATCCAAGGTTCATGCACCTTGCCTTATCTATCCTTCAATCTCACAGGAATGTGATGCTCCTGAACTCTTAACAACTGCCGTTTGAAATACTCCCATATGTCCAAAGTGGATTGACACTCAAACAGCTGCCTCCAAACAGCACTCTCCAGTTCCTTCATAATATTGTTGTAGTTTGCCTTCCCCCAATAACATCTTCACCCAACGAAAGCTGTTATCTATATCCATGAGTAACTTGAAACTCACAACATTATGGTCACTCGTCCCAAAATGCTCCCCCACTGAAACTTCGCTCACCTGGCTAGGCCCACTTCCCAAAAACTAGATCCAATATAACCGCTTCCCTGGTTGGACTGATAATATACTGTACCAAGAAACCCTCCTGAAAGATCTTTACAAATTCTGCTCCATTCAAACCACTAGCAAAAAGTGACTCCCAGTCAATACAGAGGAAGTTAAAATCACCCACCACAACAACCCTGCTATTTTCACATCTTTCTAAAATCTGTCTACATATTCTCTCCTCTATATTTCGTTGGCTGTTCGGAGGCCTGTAGAGTACCCCAGCATTATGACTTCACTCTTCCTATTCTTGGGCAGCATGGTGGCTCAGTGGTTAGCACTGCAGCCTCACAGCACCAGGGACCCGGGTTCAATTCCAGCCTCGGGCAACCGTCTGTGCAGAGTTTGCACATTCTCCCTGTGTCTGCGTGGATTTCCTCTGGGTGCTCTGGTTTCCTCCCACAGTCCAAAGATGTGCGGGCTAGGTGGATTGGCCATGCTAAATTGCCTGTAGTGTTCAGGGGTGTGTGGGTTATAGGGGGATGGGTCTGGGTGGGATGCTCCAAACGGCAGCGTGGACTTGTTGGGCCGAAGGGCATGTTTCCACACTGTAGGGAATCTAATCTAATCTGAATTCTACCCATACTGTTTCACTGCTTTTCCTAAAATTTGTCATCATTGGCAGGAACTCCCTTTCAACACTTTGTGAGATTTTATTTCAGTTGGTACACGACATTAGCAATGCTTCAGAAGTTAGGGCTGTATTGACATTACCAACCTAGCAAGTTTCTTCATGTCTTCCATAGTTATTGCTTATTGTGATGGAAGTTCTCAATTGCACCTATCCCTCAGCCTCCATCTTATAAATCTCATATGAGGTGATCCAACACAAGTTCTTGACTTAACTTTTGAACAAAGGGCATTTTGAAATCTTTAATTTAACTTCTCATTCCTGAAGATGGCTCAGGATTTGCTTGAGATCTGCCATTTTGCCTTAAAGGGGCTACTATATACTAGAAGGTAATCCTGATATACAATGGGCAATTCCTCCCAACAGGTCACCAAAGTATGAATAACACACATTTGAAAAAACATGGTTATATTTGTTAAACCAAGGGAATGTGGTGCCATTTGTATAAGCCTCAGGGAGTAATGAAAGCAATGTTGTACATGTTCCTTCTCTAACAAAGAGCAGTCCAGAATGGAGCACATTGAATTTTCCCCCAAAGTTGACATCCTGAATCTAAGTTACTGGTGACAGTATGATGTTGTTTGCAATTGAGATTTTGATACTGCATGCAAAGATGAAGGCTTCTATCTTTCTTTCTTTGGTTATCTACACTTGAAAATAGGCTCTGATCTCTTCATAAAGAGGTGAGAGTTAGACCGGTACGTCTCCTCTGTGAGCTGAACATCTTTGACACAAATGTGTGTCTGAAGGTCATTTATCATTCCTCGGTTATTCTCTTCTCTACAATTGAAACTACTCTCAACAACTGGGTGGTAGCCTGACATTGAGCTATTGAGAAAGAATTAAAATCCACAGACGACACCTAACTAGTAGCCATTCACTTTGGTACAGGTTTCAGAAAGATGGTAAGTAAGACCTTCGTAATGGTCTTACCTGCTGCTATCACCGCAAAGACTTGCACTCATCAGTCATATGTTGTGTGTCTAATGGTGTCCTCTTAAGAAACATATTACAATTGTCAGTGGAAATAATGGGTCAAAGATTTACTCAAAGGGGCTTTCTAATGCTGCAAGCACAAAATTGAAGGAGCTAAATATAAGTCTTAAGCTAGAGGCATGCAGTCTTAATACGGATATGAGGTCTTGAGTTGTAAAGATCGAGTGAAGTCTGTAGGGGCAGCAGCAGAACAGAATTTTAGAATAAACTCTTTCCTCTCCATTGATATAGTGCCACAATTTGTAGAAGGTTGTTCTGAACTAAATGCATCTTCCCAGCTAAATTCTTAACATTTTACACAAGTCTAGATTGATAATAATAATTCTGTTGCACTTTTTCTTCCTCGAAAGTGGTACCTCAACATACAGTAGGCTAGGACGAATCACTCCAACTCAACATTCAAGGCAGCTCTGGAAAGAACCCTGGGACAGTGACATGGATCACAATGCCTATGACTTCTTGGTTACAGTGACCCTGGCTGATGCCACAAATAATGTGGTAGACAACACCGGAAAATGTCAGCTGTTTCTCTGTTCAGGTTCCCCTATCTGTCCTGAGATTTTGAAATCTCATTGATAAGTTTAGACTATACTTACCTGCACTGGTGTTAGTCTGGGAAGAACAGATTAAGATTTTTTCCCCTTTTCCCAGGTGGTTACTTCTCAGCTTCAGGTCCATCCAAAACCTGATCAGTTCCTTCCATCCTTCTCTTTTCTCCATTGGTTCTTCATTCAGATGCCAGGATTCTTCTCCAGTCACCAAGCAATTTACATGCCCCTCGATTTTTTTGCAGAGGATACTGAAAGGTGATGGAATATTCAGAGCAACTCCTTTGGGCTCCGCACAACTTACTGAAGTAATGACCTTAGATCTCTAAGAATGATTTAAGGCCATTTAGCCTCCTGGTTCCTGATCCAGTTCAACTTGAAGGTTCTCGCACTTCTCCAATGCAGATCAGTCTTATTAACCACCTCATCATTTCAGAACCAGCCACTAACATTTTCACAGTGTCACCTTGAATGGTGCTTCATAGAAGGCTCTTATTTATCACTGAACTCTGCTGTGTTGCCAATATTTGGTCATCCATCCTTGGCAGGGGGAGGGGGGTGATATGAATCCATCATATTTTCCAGAACAAAGTACAAGAGAGATGTATGGTTTGAAGTAGCTTAAGGATTGGTAACACAGCCATTTAAAAGCTCAGTAAGTCCTGTTCACAATGGGACTGTTTGGTTCTGGATTGGTCAATTTCTCTACATGGGATGGCGCTGTGAATTGCCTTTAAAAGAAAAAAAGCTAATAAAAGGTGTGTATTTGCAATCAATTCCATACTAAGCATGAGGGAAGTGATTCTGTGGAGTTCTCACAATATTACTAGTGGAACACTGAGTGTTGATGTAGATTATTCATGACAAACCATAATCTCACTATAAAGAACAAAGAACAAAGAAAATTACAGCACAGGAACAGGCCCTTCGGCCCTCCAAGCCTGCACCAATCAAGATTTTCTGTCTAACCTGTCATCTATTTTCTAACAGTCTGTGTCCATTTGCTCCCTGCCCATCCATGTACCTGTCCAAATATATCTTAAAAAGCACTAACGTGTCTGCGTCTACCACTTCCGCTGGCAACGCATTCCAGGCACCCACCAGCCTCTGTGTAAAGAACTTTCCACGCATATCTCCCTTAAACTTTCCTCCTCTCACTTTGAACTCATGACCCCTAGTAATTGAGTCCCCCACTCTGGGAAAAAGCTTTTTGCTATCCACCCTGTCTATATCCCTCATGATTTTGTAGACCTCAATCAGATCCCCCCTCAATCTCCGTCTTTCTAATGAAAATAATCCTAATCTACTCAACCTCTCTTCATAGCTAGCACCCTCCTTACCAGGCAACATCCTGGTGAACCTCCTCTGCAACCTCTCCAAAGCGTCCATATCCTTTTGGTAATGTGGCGACCAGAACTGTACACAGTACTCTAAATGTGGCCAAACCAAAGTCCTATACAACTGCAACATGACCTGCCAACTCTTGTACTCAACACCCCGCCCAATGAAGGAAAGCATGCCATATGCCTTCTTGACCACACTATTGACCTGCGTTGTCACCTTCAGGGAACAATGGATCTGAACACCCAGATCTCTCTGTTCATCAATTTTCCCTAAGACTTTTCCATTTACTCCATAGTTCGCCCTTGAATTTGATCTTCCAAAATGCATCACCTCGCATTTGCCCAGATTGAACTCCATCTGCCATTTATCTGCCCAACTCTCCAGTCTATCTATATTCTGCTGTAATCTCTGACAGTCCCCTTCACTATCTGCTACTCCACCAATCTTCGTGTCATCAGCAAACTTGCTGAGCAGACAACCCTCTCCTTGGTGAATACCGATGCAAAGTACTTGTTAAGAATGTCACCCATTTTCTCTGACTCAGCGCATAACTCCCACTATTAATGCATATATTCTTACGCCATATATTAAGCCATTGTAATTTTCAAAACTCATTAAAGATCTTGAAATAAAAAGTAACAAAGAGGTGTTTAATTTTGGTAATGTGGCGACCAGAACTGTACACACATTGCTTTCCTTATCCCACTCATCTAACAACCACAACAAAGTTTGTATTTAAAAAGTAAAGTGACATTGCCATTAATCAACTGAATACAGCTCAGCATCAGAAACAAGTCAAACAGGTTCCTTAAGATTTCAAATAAACTAGTTTATTCGAAAAAAAAACTTACTCAGGGAAAGCTTATTAACAATAGGTTTAAAATATTCAGAAATAAGACAACTACTACTCTTAAAGGTATCCCATGAAAACATACAAACTCCAAGGCTGGAGAAACAAAAAACTCGACAGCGTGTTATATTCAAAAGCAATTTGGCCAAACAACAGCGAATTTTTTTTTAAAAATTCAGTTTTGCAAAATGCTGGTCTGCAGCTGAAGTCATTTTCCGCTCAAGCGGTTGGCACTGGGCTCTTGGATCAGTTATAACACGTTAAAATCTCTTTGGGATCAAGCTGATGGGAAAAAGATCTCTTCTGATGCAGTGGTAACGTCCCTGCCTCTGACCCCAGTACGCAGGTTCAAGTCTCACCTGTTCACCTCAGTACAGTTTGATAAGAATATAGATTTTGAAGGCCTCTTTTTCTGGACAGTGTACAGTAGATTCAGATGTCTTCTGGAAATAAGGCCTTCCAGTCGGACCTCAACACAAACTTTGAAATGGAGTTTCAAAGAAGGGACAGAGGGAAAAGTTTGTTTCCCTTGTGGCAAATTCTTTGTCTCTTTTCAAAACCAATGCTTTTTCTTACAGCCACAAACTGGCACTCTGTAAGTATTCGTCTCAATGCCTCTATTGAAGCAGTTGGTTTTTTTGCAACATAGTTGCTTACGTAGCCAGTGTCTCCTGCTTTACAAAGTGCTCTTTGTGAATACGTTTAAGATATATATATTAATCCTGTCAATAATGTTACATGTCAACATTTTACATGACATCTTCATTACATGGTACACTGGTTGAGTTATCTTTTTACGAAACTGCTCACCTGCCTTAGTTTTTTTTAGGATGATATGCACATTTTTCTTCTCGCAGAGAGAGATTTCAGTACTGAAAATCAAAACATTCCAATGCATCATGTATTCTCATGTCAATTTTGGCAGATTAGTTGCAGAATAAAGCTACCTCAGCTCTCTCTTAACCGGAAAGCTCAGTCATTAGTTCAGAAGACACATTGAACTACACAAGACCAACACTTTCTATTTCCTATTCTGTTCACATCTGTCATCTCACAGACAGCAACTGCATATTTAGTGTTAATTATGTTTGAAGCCATGGACCCATAAATAATGAGAATGTGACTCAAACTCATTTCACATTAGCCCTTTGTAGGCAGCAGACGGAGATATTCATCCCAACAGTCTGAGCCGGGCTTTAACTCAAGTGACAGAAGTCAAGGGGGCACACAGCAGCACAGGTGCTCTGAAGATAGATTAACTGTACAGGAACCTGGGCACAGTTATATGTTGTTAAGTGTTTCATTACCTATAAGCTTTCCACTCCTATTGAGATGGATTTACATTCCAATCAATCAGTTAATTTTCCACGAAGGTGGCATTGCTAATAGTAGGGTTGCACAGTCCTGTGGCAAGTCACCACAATGTTTCAAATACTTACTAACAGACTGCCTGTAACTTTTAAGGAGATCAACAATTGTTCGACTCTAGCTCCCCAACTCATTTCTACACCTCTTCCAGGTCTACTTATTTCTCTACAGCAGTACATTTAACAAGAAAACATCGAGCACATTCCCACTGGATTCTGCACCATTATACTGTCCCAAGGATAGAGACTACCAATTTGTACCAATAAAATCAATTTAGCCATTTAAAAGCTTTCATTGTGACTTAATTCGAAGGAACCAGAGTGGGGTACACAGTTAGGGAAAGCAAAGTGAGAGAAGGTATCAGGCAGAGTCTGAGATTTGGGGGTGATTATGGAAGTAACAGAACAAGACTGATTTAGTGAGAGTGAGGGGTTGTGGTTTGGTTGAAGCAGAGGACAGCAAAAGGCCAACGATGGAGACAGTGCAAATATAGTGCTCTTAAAAAAACAGTTCCACAACAGCATTTTAATATCAATTTAAAGTAATGAAAAGGCAAGAGAAGAAGGCTGATAGAAATTAAACTGATTACTTTTGAAAATTGACTTTGAAAGGCATATCCTACCCCATGGGTGCAAATTAGGTTAATAATTCAGCATTGGTTTTATGAAAAAGTATAAATTTAAATAAATTTCAGGTTCCCAGTTGTAGCAGCAAGGAATTTTCAAGATTCTGGAACATAGACAACACAATAATTAGCCAAAGTTCCTGTTTCTGACTTTAATCTACTGTCCCAGTTTCAAAAACCATTTGTGGAAGTTGGGTGAGAACAGGAGCATGTTACTTACAGACAAATGCCGTGATGGAAATAGCCTGATAATATTTGCATAGGGCATTTTCAGGACAGCAAGCTGAAACCAGTGGCTTGCCACAGGGATCACTGCTGGGGCCACAAATTATTTACAATGTTAAATCAATGCCCTATAGCCAGGTCGGCTGACATCTCAATAATAGGTTGGAAGTGGTCAGGATGACATCGGAACATAGACAGATTAATCATGTGGGCAAAAAAACTTGGCAGATGAAATCTGATGTAAGGAAATGTGAGGATATGCATTTGGCAGGAAGAATAAAGGAGCCAAATGTTATTTAAACTGTGGAAGAGGGACTTGGGAGTTCTCAAACATGAACCTCAAAATGCTAATATCCATGCCTAGACCCTTCTTCAGAAATGGGTCTAGGCCCGAAACATCAGTCTTCCTGCTCCTCTGATGCTGCTTGGCCTGCTGTGTTCATCCAGCTCTACACCTTGTAATCTCAGATTCTCCAGTATCTGCAGTTCTGCTATCTCTGATGCTAATATCCATGTTATGGATGGCAAATGGAATAATGACCTTTATTTCAATGACAATGGCATATAAGGGTAAGGTCCAAAACAGGCATTGCTGTAAAAGCTCAGCAGGTCTGGCAGCATGTGTGGAGAAAAGTCAGAGTTAACGTTTCAGGTCCAGTGACATTCCCTCAGACCTGGATTCTGAGAGCTGGACCCTAAATGTTAACTCTGATTTTTCTCCACAGATGCTGCTGGACCTGTTGATCTTTTCCAGCAACTTCTGTTTTTGGTTTCTGATTTAGTTCTTTCAGTTTCTATGAAAATAAGGTGCTTTGCTAAAAATATACAACACACCAATTAGACCACAGCCAGAATACTTTGAACAGTTTTGGGACTCTTGGGACCCTTATCTTGGGACCCTTGGGAAGTTGTAATACAAGGCCATAAGAAATTAGGAGAGGGGTAGGCTGTATGGCCTCTTGAGCATGCACCACCATTCAGTAGGAATGTGGCTGAGCCAGCATTCCTCACATCATTTTCCTGCCCATTCCCAATTAACTCTTGACTCCCCTACTACCACTAGAATGTATCTATCTCAGTCTTCACAGGCTAACGATTGACAGATAAAGGCTAACGATTTGCAGATAAAGGCTAGTCCCAGGCCAAGTGAGCTTTACTTGAAAAATGTTAAAGGAGGAAAGAAGTGGAAATTGATTTTCTGCACTTAACTACAAACGTTTATGCTTACTATGGCAGAGATGTTATGTATAATGCTTTGTAAATGAACCCCCTTTCCATGCCAGTGGTGTACAGGGATTAATGACTGGTAACCGATGAGCCCAATCAGTGACCTTTTGGGTTCAAGAAGTGATTCTGCAGGAGGAAACAAAGCCATGAAGTGTTTTTAAATATCTGCATGTGATTTCTTGAACTTGTTCAATCTTGGGAGCAGTATAAATCACTTAAATCAAATTCTGCATTGGGGTCCTACAACTGTAAATAATAAAGTGGGAGTAAACAATGAGAAACAAAGAGCAAACCTGTCCACAGTTGAAAAGTATAGTTTTTTATTTTAGAAAGCACAGAAGTAACCAAATTACATTAGGTGTAACTGGAATTGGTGTCAGAGATAGTGTTCAACCAGAGAATTGAATATATTTTTGAATGCAATTTAGAGCTATAATACCCATTATGAAATCTCACTACAAACACATGGCAAACAGGATTGAAACTTGTTAGTAGTTGAATGTTTTACCACACAAGTCAAGATGTTATTTCTGTATAATAAAATAGGACTACTGTAAAGATTCATTTGCTTGAAATAAGTTTTTGAAGTCAAAAGGGAAAAGCAATTGAAGTCTTAAAACAACAAAAATGAAATTTTAAACTATCAATAAAGCGGAAGAAGGAAAGGAAAAAATACAGTGTACAAAATGCATTTTTAAGAAGTATGGCATATAGTGTATACTGTATTGTACTTCTCATATTCAATTATGTATTTTATTTTGTGAGTTATTTCAGCTTGGAATAAAGATTGCTGTACATGTTACAGTGGAGGAAAAATGATAGGCTTTAGCACTGCTCAATATGGAATTCATGAATTACTTAAAACTGAAGTTCCATTCCTGGAAATTGACACAAAGTGTGGAGAACTTCTACTTGAGAAACTATCCCAGTGAAGAATCGATGTCTACAATGGAAAACATGGATAAGGAGAAATAACCAGCAGAGAGTTGGACAGACAAAAAATGAATAAATCACACGCTTTTGCTGCTGCAAAACCTCTTATCTTGACTTCATTCTTGTTGGTATTTCTTCCAGGTCAAGGACCTTCCAGCGGTATTAATCAGCATTTTTTAATATCCAAGAAACTTGTAGGTTATCCCTTTCCAATGGGCACACATTCACTTTGAAGTCCTTTTCAAATGTAGCCTTCTACAAATATTGAAGAAATTCCCTTACTATGGTGTATCTGAGTTAAACATTATTACATGTCCTAATCATCTTGCAAAAAAGCTTTACACAAGTGTTCAACTAATAGCAAGTTCTTAATATCTTATATATTTCAACAACTAGCAAGTTATAACAATGAAACATCACAAAAAATAGTTTCATTACAATAAAATTTATTTTGCAATAAATTAATTTACTCCTTAATCTTTAATTTTCATGATTTTCTTTCACTTCCTTTTTCTACAGAATTTTAGTTTTGAGTGCTTTCTTTCAGGCAAGACCAATTGCCTCTCCAGTGTAAAATCTGAACTTAATTACATAAAACCCAACACACTCACGTGGCTTTCAGAAATTGTCACTCTTTCATTTTCCTTAAGCTGTCAATGGAACATTCATAATCATTTCATTTTAGTTGACAATATACACAAATCGTAGTGCAGATCATTGCAGTATCAAACTCTACTGAAACTAGCCATTGTTTTCAGTTTAAAACTTTTCTAGGAACATCAGGATTGTGACATGTATCAAATAATATCTTGGTTTTGCATTTTTCACGTTAGCTTTCAAAATATATACTGAACTGCGTGCAAATCTGGGATAGCCCGACCCTGGAGTTGAGAAATATATCAGCCAAAATTGAATAGTGGAGCAAATTCACTGGTCTGTTAATTCAGAGACCCAGATAACATTCTGGGGAGCTGGGTTTGAATCCTGCCATGGCAGATGGTGGAATATGAATTCAATAAATATCAGGAATTAACAATCCAATGATAACCGTGAATCCATTGTCGATGTTTGGGAAAAACCCATCTCGTTCACTAATGTCCTTCACGGAAGGAAATCTGTCATCCTCATCTGGTCTGGCTTACATGTGACTCTAGACCCACAGCTCTTAACTGCCATCCGAGCAATTAGGGATGGGCAACAAATGCAGCCTAGTCAGCGATGCCCCCATTCCATGAATGAATAAAGAAAAAAAAAATTTAATCTCATGATCTATGTTTTTCAATTAAGAAAGTTTGATACGCGTTTTATTCAGTTCTGTAGTGTTCATGACTTTCTTTCTCCCACTGAATTTTAGCTTTGCCTGATTCCTTTCCTTTAAGTCAACCATCCATTTCTGATTCAGTTTCAGTAACTTCAGCAAGCTGTCCTATAACCTTTGAAGGAGGCAATGCCTTTTTGCCAGCTTCATTATCAAATAATTTACACCATCAATTGGCAAAATAGTAATATGACCAAAAATTACAGGACTAGTGAGGCATATTTTTATTTAACTTAATACTAAGCTGCCGAATTTAGCTTGTGCCTGGGTCATTCAGCTGACATCATTACAGCTGTGGTTGAAACCTGACAAAAGAGCTGAATTCCACAGATAATGTGAGTGTGACAGCCCCTGACATCAAGGTCACATTTGACCAAGTCCAAATCATAGAGTCCTAACTAAATTGGAATCAGTGATTATTACTCTTTGGATAACGAAACTAGCCATGCTCAAATGCAACATGGTGCAATTTTAACCAAGCAAATTTTTGGCAATGACCATCTCTAAAACAAGACAGTATAATTACCACCCCTTAACATTCAACAGTGTCACCATCGCTGAATTGTTACAGTAAGTAACTCATCTCCTGAATCCCAAAGTATATTTGTAATGATTGTGATAAGGTCAGCCAGGAGATTATCATAGAATATGAGTTCCCCGAATGAGGCTGTTAATCAGGTCCAATCAGGAAGCCTTGGCTGACAGATAAAAACATCCTGTTCACTCTGAGAGCAATCCTTCATGAAGCTAGACATGTGCCATATGTATTTACAATTGCAGTTAGTTGAGGATTTCCAGAAGTATGTTACAATTAAATACCCATAAGGGTTTGTATCAATACACGAGACTTTCAGGTACCTCCAGCCTGTGCAATTTTTCAGCGCACAATGGAAAACATATTACAAGGTTCCATTTATCTAGATTATGTGCTATTATCTCGATTGGGCAGACCAAAATGGAGCACTTACAGACACAGTTGTTATACATTTCTCCCAAGTGGGCATGTGTCTGAGAAAGAAAATCTGTTCCAGGCACCCCAAATGTCCTACTTGGGTTACAGAGTTGACAAGACCAGGTTACATCTGTTGGAAGACAAAGAGAGAGCACTCAAAGGTGCCCCAGCTCCCATGTCTGTATGGGAGCTTAGTCTTTCTTTGGGCTGGTGAATTATTACAGAAAGTTCATACATAACCTGGCCTCCATCCTGGCACCTGAGCATCAACCGTTAGAAAGCAGTCAACCTTTGAAATTTTTGTAGACGAACAATGCCTTTCAGGTAAGTGACGAAACAACTATCATCCTCTAAGGTGATGGCACACTATGACCTCAAGTAAGATCTGTTATCGGCATGCGATGCCTGCCTGTTTAGCAGCAGGATAGTATTAGCTCATAGATGACCCAATGCAGAGGAAGGGCCAATAGTGGATGCATCCAGAACTTTAGTTAATGCATCATGGAGAGCTGTGGTAATAGGGGACTCCATTGTGAGAGGGACTGACAGGGGTTTCTGCGGCAACAGGCGAGATTTGAGGATGGTGTGTTGCCTTCCTGGTGCCAGGATCCAGAACGTCACTGATAGCGTGCAGAGAATCCTCAAGGGTGAAGGTCAAGACCCAGAGGTGGTGGTGCATGTCGGCACTATTGACGTCGGGAAGAAAAGGAGGAACATTCTACAGCGGGACTTCAGAGAACTCGGAAGAAAGCTGAAAAGCAGGACTTCCAGGGTGGTTATCTCTGGATGGCTAACCAGTTCCTCGGGCTGGAGAGGGCAGGAACAGAGAGATAACGGACCCGAACGTGTGGCTGACGGACTGGTGTCGGAAGCAAGGATTTAAATTTTTGGATCACTGGGGTACGTTTTGGGGTAAGAATAAATTGTACAGGAGGGACGGTTTGCATCTAAATAATCGGGGGACCAATTTTCTGGCAGGCAGGTTTGCCACTGCAACACAGGTGTGTTTAAACTAAGTAATGGGGGGGAAGGGGCCAAACTGGAAACTTAAGAATGAAGTTTGAGGGAAAGTGAGAATAAGAGAGGTTAAGAAGGACAACAGAATCAACAGAGCAGAAAACTCAAGAAGGGATCGTACAGTATGGCCAAGTGAAATAGGGATTGATAGGAAGGGTGAGGGGAGAAACAAATTAAAAATATTATATATGAATGCATGAAGCATAAGAAATAAGGTGGATGAGCTTGAGGCTCAGTTGGAAGCTGGCAAATATGATGTTGTGGGGATAACCGAGACGTGGCTTCAAGTGGACAGGGCCTGGGAAATGAATATTCAAGGCTATACGTGCTATCGAAAGGACAGACTGGTGGGCAGAGGGGGTGGGGTAGCCCTGTTGGTGAGGAATGATATTCGGTCCCTTGCGAGGGGGGACATAGAGTCAGGAGATGTAGAGTCAGTATGGATAGAGCTGAGAAATTCTAAGGGTAGAAAGACCCTAATGGGAGTTATCTACAGGCCCCCAAACAGTACTCAGGAGGTAGGGTGCAGGTTGAATCAAGAGTTGAAATTGGCCTGTCACAAAGGTATCACTACAGTTGTTATGGGAGATTTCAACATGCGGGTAGACTGGGAGAATCAGGATGGTACTGGACCCCAAGAAAGGGAGTTTGTAGAGTGCCTCCGAGATGGATTCTTAGAACAGCTTCTACTGGAGCCTACCAGGGAGGAGGCAATCCTGGATCTGGTGTTTGAGAGGGAGAAGGGAGAAGGGAGAATCGGAAGTGTCAGTATTGCAGTTGAATAAAGGGAACTATGGAGCTATGAGGGAGGAGCTGGCCAAAGTTCAGTGGTACAATACCCCAGCAGGGATGGCAGTGGAACAACGATGGCAGGTATTTCTGGATATAATGCAGAAGGTGCAGGATCAGTTCATTCCAAAGAATCAGAAAGATCCTAAGGGGAGGCGGGGGCAGCCGTGGCTGACGGGGGAAGTTAAGGGCTGTATAAAAATAAAAGAGAAGTATAACATAGCAAAGATGAGTGGGATGCCGGAGGACTGGCAAGCTTTTAAAGAGCAACAGCGTTTAACTAAAAAGGCAATACACAGAGCAAAAAATGAGCTATGAAGGAAAACTGGCCAAAAATATAAAGGAGGATAGTAAAAGCTTTTTTAGATATGTGAAAAGAAAAAAAATGGTTACGACTAAAATTGGGCCCTTGAAGTCAGAAATGGGCGAATTTATTATGGGGAACAAGGAAACAGCAGATGAGTTGAATAGGTACTTTGGATCTGTCTTCCCTAGGGAAGACACAAGCAATCTCCCAGATGCAGTAGTGGCTGAAGGACCGAGGGTAATGGACGAACTGAAGGGTATTTATATTAGGCAGGAAATGGTGTTGGATAGACTGTTAGGTCTGAAGGCTGATAAGTCCCCGGGACCTGATGGTCTGCATCCCAGGGTACTTAAGGAGGTGGCTCTAGAAATTGTGGACGCGCTGGTAATTATTTTCCAAGGTTCTATAGATTCAGGATCAGTTCCTGCGGATTGGAGGGTGGCAAATGTTGTCCCACTTTTCAAGAAAGGAGGGAGAGAGAAAACAGGAAATTACAGACCGGTTAGCCTGACGTCAGTGGTGCGAAAGATGCTGGAGTCAATTATAAAAGATGAAATTACGACTCATTTGGATAGCAGTAACAGAATAGGTCAGAGTCAGCATGGATTTACGAAGGGGAAATCGTGCTTGACTAATCTTCTGGAATTTTTTGAGGATGTGTCTATGAATATGGATAAGGGAAAGCCAGTGGATGTAGTGTACCTGGACTTTCGGAAAGCCTTTGATAAAGTCCCGCATAGGAGATTGCTGAACAAAATTAGGGCACATGGTATGGGGGCAAAATACTGAGTTGGATTGAAAATTGGCTGGCAGACAGGAAGCAAAGAGTCGTGATAAACGGATCCCTTTCGGAATGGCAGGCAGTGACCAGTGGGGTACCACAAGGTTCGGTGCTAGGGCCGCAGCTGTTTACGATATATATTAATGATATAGACGAAGGCATTAGAAGTAATATTAGCGAATTTGCTGATGACACTAAGTTGGGTGGCAGTGTGAAATGAGAGGAGGATGTTATTAGAATACAGGGTGACTTGGACAGGCTAGGTGAGTGGACAGATGCATGGCAGATGCAGTTTAATGTGGATAAATGTACGGTTATACACTTTGGTGGCAAGAACAGGAAGGCGGATTACTATCTCAATGGAGTCAAGTTAGGTAAAGGGGAAGCACAACGAGATCTAGGTGTTCTTGTACATCAGTCAATGAAAGCAAGCTTGCAGGTACAGCAGATAGTGAAGAAAGCTAATAGCATGCTGGCCTTCATCACAAGAGGAATTGAGTATAGGGGCAATGAGGTCCTTCTGCAGCTGTACAGGGCCCTGGTGAGACTGCACCTGGAGTATTGTGTGCAGTTTTGGTCTCCCAATTTGAGGAACGACATTCTTGCTATTGAGGGAGTGCAGCGTAGGTTCACAAGGTCAATTCCCGGAATGGCGGGACTATCATATGTTGAAAGATTGGAGCGACTGGGCTTGTATACTCTTGAGTTCAGAAGGATGACAGGGGATCTGATTGAGACGTATAAGATTATTAAGGGATTGGACACTCTGGAGGCAGGAAGCATATTTCCACTGATGGGTGAGTCCAGGACCAGAGGACACAGTTTAAAAATAAGGAGTAGGCCATTTAGAACAGAGTTGAGGAAAAACTGCTTCACCCAGAGAGTGGTGGATATATGGAATGCTCTGCCCCAGAAGGCAGTGGAGGCCAACTCTCTGGATGCTTTCAAGAAAGAGATAGATAGAGCTCTTAAAGATAGTGGAATCAAGGGTTATGGGGATAAGGCAAGAACAGGATACTGATTGTGGATGATCAGCCATGATCATAATGAATGGTGTGCTGGCTCGAAGGGCCAAATGGCCTACTCCAGCACCTATTGTCTATTGTCTATTGTCTATTGCATAGCATAATTACACCCAGAAAAAGAAGAAAGGATTGGCAGTCATTTTTAGAGTCAGGAAGTTCCACCAAAACCTTTACGGATGTAAATTTGTAATAATAATGGACCTCCAGCTTCTGCCAAGTTCATTTAAATATGACAAGGTAATGCATGCATAATTTCAGGCTGAATCTAGCAGTGGGCTAATACTAAGTGCATATAATTACAAGTTGGAACACTGTCTGGGACGTCAAGTAGCAAATAGGAATGCATTAAACTGCCTCCTGCTGGCTGAGGCACCATCAGCACTACTGCCACTGGAAGAGTAATCATTTTGAATTTTTGGACACACTACCAGTCACAGTTGACAATACCAATCTTTGAAAATAGAAAGATCTGGTCCTGGCAAACTGAAACAGCTCATGGTGATGGGAGAAACCAAACAGCTGTCACAACCAGAACTGAAACCTTTTTGGACCCAGAGAGACCAGATCACAGTAGAACGTTACGAGGAGCAAGAGTCGTTGTCCCAAGCAGAGGTCACTGCCAGATACTTGCTGAACTCCACCAGGTCCTGCAGGGATTTCCAATGTGAAAATGTCGGCGAAAAATTGTTGGTGGCCAGGATTGGACACAGACGTAGCTACATTGGTGAGGCAGTGCCCATAAGGAGAGAAATTACCACCAGCTGCTCCCCGCATGCACGGGAATGGCTGGGTAAACCCTGGACTCAGTTACATGTTGACTATGTAGGTCCTTTCATGGGCTCAATGTTCTTAGTCCACAAAAAGTGCCTGAATGTACATGAAATTCATTCGTCAAACATTGGGACAACAGTAGAAAAACTACATACATCTTTTGCAACACACAGATGCCTATAAATGTTGGTCACAGATAGTGGGCCATTGTTTACCAACAGGAAGTTTGAGTGTTCCCTAAAGTTGAATGGTGTTCGACATATAAGGACAATTCCATGCAATCCATCATTCAATGATATGGCAGAAAGAACATTCCAAACTTTGAAGGCAGGCTTAAAGAAATAGTCTACAGCTTCACTAAGCACCGGTTCCTATTAGATTATAGGGGCATTTACTTTTTAGAAAGACAGGAAAAAAGGAAAAGGAGGTATCAGTGTTGGCTAAAGAGGGAATTAACACAATAGTGAGAAAGAATATTAGCTCTGGTAAAATGGAATCTCTATGGATAGAGGTTAGAAACACCAAAGGGCAGAAAACAGTACTGGGGATTGTTGATTCCAAGACAAGGGTCCCAGATTCAATATAAAGGAAACTAGTGGCTAAGAGGTATAAACTAGCTCTGATAAATTGAGAAATGTTACTTAAAGGAATGTTGGTGAATATGCAATCACAAATATTTAAAAAAGACATGCAGGAAGTGCAATAGTTGTACATTATTGTCAGGCACAAAAATAAAACAGGAAGAGGTGCCTGACCATCACTAACAAGGGAAATTAGGATATCATTCGATCCCAGGAAGGGGCATACAAATTGGGCAAAATAAAAAGCAACAGATGTCAGAATTGGGAGTAGTTTAGATTTCACCAAGAAAGCACAAAGGAGCTGATCAAGAGGGGATTAGAGAATACATTTGTAAGCTTGTGGGGAACATACAAAAGCTGTAAAAGATTCTCCTGGAACATGAATAGCAAAGATTATTGAAGATAAATGTAACCTGTTACAATCAGAAGCAGGTAAGTTATAATTGAGAACCATACATATCTTGGTTCTGTCTTCATAAAGGAAGACACAAATAATGTCCGAAAAATGTTATGAGCAGAGGGAGGAACTGAAGTAAATCAGTGCTGGGGAAACTGATGGGATTAAAAGGTGCAAAGACCTAGATCGCAGAGTACTTAAGCAAACAGCCTTAGAAATAGTGGATGCATTAGAGGTATTCTTTCAAGACTTTGTAGAATCTGGAACTGTTTCTATGGACTGGAAGGTAGCTAATGTTAACTCACTATTTTAAGGAGGATGTAAAAAGAAACAGAGAATTACAGACCAGTTAGTTTGACATTGGCTTTGGGGAAAATGCTACATCCAAGTTTTAATAGCAGAGCATTCAGAAAACAGTGACAGGTTTGGACAGAGTCATCATGGATAAAGAAAAGGGAAACCATGTTTGACAAATTTACTGGAATTTTACAGAATGTAAATAGTAGAGCTGATAAGGGAAAACCAGTGAATGTGGTTAATTGAGGTCCCATGTAATAAATTAGTGAGTAAAATTAAAGCACATGGAATTGTGAGTATTGTAATGACACTAATGGACAACTGGCTAGCAGTCAGGAAACAAAGTGTAAGAATAAACTGGCAATTTTCCAAGTGACCACCAGTGACTAGTAGGGTACTGCTGAGATCAATGCTTGGTCTCCAAATGATGTAAACCACAGAAAGCTGTGTGGGAGGTTTAACTGTGAGGAGGATGCAGAAATCTTTGTGATTTGAATAAATTGAGTGAATGGGCAAAAACACGGCAGATGAAACATCGTGTGGATAAATGTGAGGTTGACCACTTCGGTGGCAAAAGCAGATCAGCAGGTTATCAGCTGAACAGCGACAGATTGAGAAAGGGAAGAAACAACAAAACCTGAGTGCACACCTGTTGCTGAAAGTAAACATGCTGGAACAGTAGGCAGTGAAAGTGGTCAATGGTAAACTGCCCTTCATAACATGAAGATTCAAGTACAGGAGCAGGGATGTCTTGCTGCAAGACCATGCCTGTAGTATTTTTTGCGGTTTTTATCTTTTTTTGAAGAGTAATGTTCTGGCTATGGATGGAGTGCAACAATGGCAGGACTGACCTATGAAGAGAGACTGGGTTGATTAGGGCTACATTCACTGGTATTTCAAACAATGAAGGGGGTTCTCATTGAAACTTATAAAATTCTAACAGGATTAAACAGAGTGAACTCAGAAATGTTAACTGAGCAGTCCAGACACAAAGGTCACAGTCTAAGGATACAGAGTGAGCCATTTAGGACAAGCAGTTGTGAGCTGTGGAATTCTCTGCCATAGAAAAAGGTTGAGGCCAAAACATTGGATGGTTTCAAGGAGTTAAGATATAGCTTTTAGTGCTAAAAGGATCAAACGGTATGAGGTGAAAGCAGGAACAGGGTAATAAGTAGGAAAATCAGCCACAAATCATACTGAATAGTGGAGTGGGCTCAAAAAGCCAAATGGCCTACTCCTCCTCCTCCTTTCTATAATTCCTTGAGTTACTTGTCTGACCTGAAGCACGTCAATGGAGCCCACATTTGCCAGTGTACGTAGAGGTAAGATTCATTGCATTGAATGTAGTGGCTACCATTAAACAGCTGGCTATCTCTCCAAGACCAAGACAAGGAACTGCCAGCTTAGGGAACCCTCACCCCTATTCCATTCTCATATGCTTAACCATAAATTGCTTTCTAAGAACCAATGGAAAGCCAATGCAGAAACTGATAGAAACAACCTGGCTCATTGTAATTTCTGCAAAATCCCTGCTAGAATTAAAGTGAGGGTTCATAAGACTCCAAGGGAAATTTCAGGACCACTGAGATTATCAGAAGGTGTTGGATACAGAAATAGAAGGTTTTCTAAAATCTGACTTTAAATCCTCAAAGAAGCTCCAAGCATTTTGAAATATCTTTCCTGTCCAGAAATACTTTATGCTTCAAATGAGTTTCCCCCACCCCAGAAAGATACAACCAGCTCCAAACAGAATCACACACCCCTAAATATTCAAGTTATCACAAGCATTCAGGTCAAGAAAATACAATCAGGACAAGGTGACAAGAGTGAAATAAATAATTAATATTTGCCCCACCAGATAATGGGAGATCAATAAGACCAGCAAGCATTTCATACCAAGGATATATCATTATTCATTTACACATACATCCAATAGTCTTTGATCATCATTATCAGTCACATCTGCATTTGAAAAGTAAGTATTCAAGGCAGTAACCAATGTGAGTTCATTTATATACCAGCAAAGAGAAATATGCTTCTGAACTGACAGGCATTCCAACCAATTAAAAAACTTCAAGCCTCTGAGGGGTTACTGGCTCCATTTTGTAGCGTATTAAAATAAAGAAAATTCTGAGTGATTCTAAAATGTGATCCTCAACAGGAGAATCGCTCAGAATTCACCACAAACCCAAAAGTCCATCATTTCCCAACCAGCCAACCAGAGGCTCTGAACTCAGAAAGTCACAGGTCAGCTGGATTGCCAACTCTCAAATTCACACAATATTCTCAAAATTCTAATTAATAAATGGAACAAGTTTTGTTGAAGCTGAAGAAGGTATTATTACATTCAGCATAGAACAGTACAGCACAGGAACGGGCCATTATCTGAAATCCTTACCTCCAGAGCTTCCACTTTCTTGTCTAAGAGCTTCTCGATATCACCCGCCACTCTTTCCACTAGTGTGGAGGCCATGTTCTCTTTGATATCAAATAGATGTTTATGATCATCATACAGCTGGTTGGAAGAAATGAATGAAGATAGTGAATCAAAAGAACGTTTTCAGAGACCAAGTCACAGACATTGACAAATAACACCAACAAGCAATAATGCAAACAGAACAAAGCTAGTAAACAAGAAAGAGCTGAGAAGTCAACCGACGGTACAAAAAAAAGAGTATAACAGCCCAGTCTCTACCACTCGTACAGTCAGAGGAACTTGCAGTGAAACAAAATACAGAACTGACGATTTGAGATCTTCAGCAGCTTAATCTTCTGCCTACAAGAGCTCAACTGAAGTTTCAATTGGAATTCAAGTACAAGAAGTGACTGATTGCAAGAACCTGATCTGATCAAGGATAGCAGAGTTCCGAAGAGAATTTTCAAGCTTATGACTACACAAAACAAAAAACAACTTTGAAAGATGGCAAACTCTTTGAATTACGGTAAGGAGGGAAATCAGGCAGAATTTTTTTTTGTAAGTGTAGAATAATCTCAAGCAAGGAAAAACTAGAAATGGACAGGAGAAACAAATGACAGTTCTCTACAGAGAAGGATTTAAAAAGCTCAGCAGTAAATATTGATCTATTTGAAAAAAAAGGTCCATTTGCCTTTTAAGTATTTGCATTTTCCTAAAATGTTAAGTATGATAAAATGCTGGGATGAATCACATGACCTATGACTATCACTAATTTCTTTTAAGCAAACCATAAAATTACTAACCTTGATGATTCAAAACTCATCTCTTTTTCCACTGTTAGTTATAGTTCCATGAATTTCTTTGCCATTCCCAGACAGTAGGAGATACATCAACAATTGCTGATGATACTTGTAGCTAGTCTTGCTTCTATTACACTATGAATAAAAGCAATTTGAAGCTGTCATGCATGGCGTTGAGAAGTAACAACATACAATATTTGAGTCTAAAAAGTTTGTAATGATGATTCAGGACCACATCATTGTATATGTGTAAAGGTGGATGTTCACCCATCACATCTGTGCTTTTTTTTATATTGGCTCGCAAGCAAACATCACCTTGATTTTAAAATTCTCATTCTCTTAGGGAATTTCAACTGAAAGGGAATGGCCCAGTGACATTATCACCATGCTACTAATCTAGAGACGCAAGTAATGTTCTGGGGACTCAGTTTCAAATCCCACCACGGCAAATGGCGAAACATGAATTCAACTTTGGGGCCCTCTTGGAGCACAGTGGTAGTTTTCCTGCCCCAGAACTGGGAGGCCCAGGTTCAAGTCACACCAGCTCAAAATGTGTGCAATAACATTTCTGAGCAGGTTGATTTAAAAAAAACAAGTAGTCCATTCAGCCTCATTACATGGGCGTGCTACATTAGTTAAAAAGATCATGGCTGATCTGGTGTTTCAACGTCACTTTTCCACCCGATTCTCAAATCCTTAATGACAAACTTGGAGTATAAAAATTTATTCATCTCAGACTTGAATATACTTCATCTATAGCCCTCTGAAGAGATATGATTCTAAAGATTCATAAACCTCCAACTGGTGAAATTCTTCCTCATGAGAGTCTGAAAATAGCTATACCCTTATTCAGAAAGTACATGCCCTGATTCTGGACTCACCAGCCTTGGGAAACAGTCTCTCAGTATTTACCTCATCAATTCCTTTCTGTATCGTGCTTGTCTCAATAAAATTACACGTTATTCTTCTAAACTCCAGAAGACAGGCCATTTCACTCAATCTCTCATACAACCCAAAACACAATCGAACAACAGCTCCCTTGTAAGTACATCTTTCCTTGGACATAGAGACCAAAAATTATTCGTATAGGATAAGTAGGTAACAGAAGAAGCCCAATCTGGAGAAGTGTATGGTGAAACAAAGAACAAAGAGATACAGTATAAAATAAAAGATACCACTCTAAGGGAATGGTGATACCTGGATGCGTAATCGAAGATTGGATGCGTAATCGAAGATTGCAGGACAAGTGGAGGGAGCTGTTAATAGAACATAGAACATAGAACATAGAACAGTACAGCACAGAACAGGCCCTTCAGCCCACAATGTTGTGCCAACCATTGATCCTCATGTATGCACCCTCAAATTTCTGTGACCATATACATGTCCAGCAGTCTCTTAAATGACCCCAATGACCTTGCTTCCACAACTGCTGCTGGCAACGCATTCCATGCTCTCACAACTCTCTGCGTAAAGAACCTGCCTCTGACATCCCCTCTATACTTTCCACCAACCAGCTTAAAACTATGACCCCTCGTGCTAGCCATTTCTGCCCTGGGAAATAGTCTCTGGCTATCAACTCTATCTATGCCTCTCATTATCTTGTATACCTCAATTAGGTCACCTCTCCTCCTCCTTTTCTCCAATGAAAAGAGACCGAGCTCAGTCAACCTCTCTTCATAAGATAAGCCCTCCAGTCCAGGCAGCATCCTGGTAAACCTCCTCTGAACCCTCTCCAAAGCTTCCACATCTTTCCTATAATAGGGCGCCCAGAACTGGACGCAGTATTCCAAGTGCGGTCTAACCAAAGTTTTATAGAGCTGCAACAAGATCTCACGACTCTTAAACTCAATCCCCCTGTTAATGAAAGCCAAAACACCATATGCTTTCTTAACAACCCTGTCCACTTGGGTGGCCATTTTAAGGGATCTATGTATCTGCACACCAAGTTCCCTCTGTTCCTCCACGCTGCCAAGAATCCTATCCTTAATCCTGTACTCAGCTTTCAAATTCGACCTTCCAAAATGCATCACCTCGCATTTCTCCAGGTTGAACTCCATCTGCCACCTCTCAGCCCATCTCTGCATCCTGTCAATGTCCCGCTGCAGCCTACAACAGCCCTCTACACTGTCAACGACACCTCCGACCTTTGTGTCGTCTGCAAACTTGCTGACCCATCCTTCAATCCCCTCGTCCAAGTCATTAATAAAAATTACAAACAGTAGAGGCCCAAGGACAGAGCCCTGTGGAACTCCACTCACCACTGACTTCCAGGCAGAATATTTTCCTTCTACTACCACTCGCTGTCTTCTGTTGGCCAGCCAATTCTGTATCCAAGCAGCTAAGTTCCCCTGTATCCCATTCCTCCTGACCTTCTGAATGAGCCTACCATGGGGAACCTTATCAAATGCCTTACTGAAGTCCATATACACCACATCCACAGCTCGACCCTCATCAACTTTTCTAGTCACATCCTCAAAAAACTCAATAAGGTTTGTAAGGCATGACCTACCCCTCACAAAGCCGTGTTGACTGTATTTGATCAAGCCATGCTCTTCCAGATGGTCATAAATCTTATCCCTCAGAATCCTTTCTAACACCTTGCAGACGACAGACGTGAGACTTACTGGTCTATAATTGCCGGGGATTTCCCTATTTCCTTTCTTGAAGAGAGGAATTACATTTGCCTCTCTCCAGTCCTCAGGTACGACTCCAGTGGAGAGCGAGGATGCAAAGATCTTCGCAAGTGGCGAAGCAATTGCATTTCTCGCTTCCCAAAGCAGCCGAGGACAAATCTGATCCGGGCCTGGCGACTTGTCAATCTTAATGTTTGACAAAATTTTCAGCACATCAGCTTCGTCTATCTCTATCCATTCCAGCATGCACACCTGCTCCTCAAAGGTTTCATTCACTACAAAGTTCGTTTCTTTCGTAAAGACAGAAGCAAAAAACTCATTTAGGGCTTCCCCTACCTCCTCAGGCTCCACACACAAGTTCCCTATGCTATCCCTGATCGGCCCTACTCTTTCTTTGACCATTCTCTTATTCCTCACGTAAGTGTAAAATGCCTTTGTGTTTTCCCGGATTCCTTCTGCCAAGCCTTTCTCGTGCCCCCTCCTGGCTCTCCTCAGACCATTTTTGAGCTCCTTCCTTGCCTGCATGTAATCCTCTCTAGCTGAACTTGACCCTAGCTTCCTCCACCTTATGTAAGCTACCTTCTTCCTTTTCACTAGAAGCTCCACCGCTCTCGTCATCCAAGGTTCCCTAATCTTACCCCTTCTTGCCTGTCTCAGAGGGACATATTTACTCATCACTCCCAACAACTGTTCCTTAAACCGTCTCCACATGTCGATAGTTCCCTTACCATGGAACAACTGCTCCCAGTCCATGCTTCCTAACTCATGTCTAATCGCATCATAGTTTCCTCTTCCCCAATTAAATATCCTCCCATTCTGCCTAATCCTCTCCTTCTCTAGTTGTGTGGAACCGCAGGAGATGGGTACAGATATCAAACAAGTATTTTGCATCAGTGTTTACAGTGGATAAGGATTTGGAAGATATAGAACATGGGGAAATAAGTAGCAATATCTTGAAAAGAGTCCATGTTACAGCAGTGGTGCAGCTGGATGGCTTAAAACAGATAAAGCCAGATGAATCCACAGGACTTGATCAGGTGTACCCTTGAACTCTGTAGGAAGTTAGGGAAGTGATTGCTGGGTCCCTTGCTGAGATATCTGTACCATCGGCAGCCACAAGTAAGGTGCCAGAAGACTGGAGCTTGTGGCACCATGATTTAAGAAAGATGGTAAGGAAAAGCCAGGGATCTATAGTCTGACATCAGTGGTGGGCAATTCTTTAGAGGGAATCCTGCAGGACAGGATTTATATGTATTTGGAAAGGCAAAGGAAAAGATTAGGGATACTCAACATGGATCTGTGCATGGGAACTCATGCCTCACTATCTTAATTGAGTTTTTTGAAGATATAACAAAGGATTGCTGAGGGCAGTGTGGTGGATGTGATCTGTATGGACTTCAGTAAGGCGTTCAACAAAGTTCCTCATTGTAGATTGGTTAGCAAGGTTAGATCATATGGAATACAGGGAGAACCAGTCGTTTGAATACAGAACCGGCACAAAGATAGAAGGCAGAGGGTGGTGACGGAGCATTGTTTTTCAGACTAGAAATCTGTGACAAGAGGTGTGCCACAAGGATCGGTGCTGGGTCAACTGCTTTCCATTATTTATATAAACGAATTGGATGTGAACGCTGGAGGTGTGGTTAGTAAGTTTGCCGATGACATCAAAATTGGAAATACAGCAGACAGTGAAGGTTACCTCAGAATACAGTAGGATCTTGATCAGATGAGACAATGGGCCAAGGAGTGGCAGTTGGAATTTAATTTAGATAAATGTGTGGTGCTGCATTTTGAAGACGGAATCAGGGAAGGGCTTATACACTTAATGGTAAGGTCTTGGGGGTGTTGCTGAACAAAGAGACCTTGGAGCGCAGGTTCATAGATCCTTGAAAGTGCAGTCATTGATTGATAGGATAGTGAAGAAGGCATTTCTTGCCTTTATTGGTCAGTGCATTGAATATATGAGTTGGGAAGTCATGTTGCAACTGTACAGGACCTTGGTTTGACCACTTTTGGAATACTGTGTACAGTTCTGGTGTCTGTGCTATAGAAGACTATTGTGAAACTTGAAAGGGTTCAGAAAAGATTTACAAAGACGTTGCCAGGGTTGGACGACTGAGCTATAGGGAGAGGCTCGATTGGCTGGGACTATTTTCCCTGAAGCATCGGAGGCTGACGGGTGACCTTATCGAAGTTTATAAAATCATGAGGGGTAATGGAGAGGGTAAAAGACAAATTTCTTTTTTTTATCTCGGGATGGGGGTGTACAAAACTAGAGGCACAGATTTAAGGTGAGAGGAAAAAGGATCTAAGGGGCAACATTTTCACACAGAGAGTGGTGCATAAATGGATTGAGCTGCCAAAGGAAGTTGGAGGCTAGTACAATTACAACAATTAACAAGCATCTGGATGGGTATATGACTAGGAAGGGTTTGGAGGGATATCGACCAAATGCTGGCAAGTGGGGCTAGATTTATTTAAGATATATGACCTGCATGGGCGAGTTTGACTGAAGGGTCTGTTTGCTTGCTGTAGAGCTCTATGTCTCTATGACTCTAAACAATTCTAGGGTTTACTAGTAATAGATTACAAGAGCAGTTGTGTTAAATCTTTATACAATCTTTATAAAACGCTAGTCAGATCTCAGCTAGAGTATGGTACTGTACTTGACAATGGAGAGAGTTTGTAAGAGGTTTACAGGAATGGTTCTAGTTATGAAAATACATTGGGGAAGTTAGGACTCAGAGAGGAGACAGCTAAGAGGAGAAATGATTGAAGATTTCAAAAATAAGAGAAAAGTCTGAACAGAGTACACAGGGAGAAACTGATCACATTTTTTGACAGATCAAGAATGAAAGGACCAGGTCTAAGATGATTTGCAAAAGAATTAAATAGGATGCAAGAAAAAAGCCAGTTCACACAGGAGTCATTCAGTTCTGGAATGCACCATCTTGGAAGTGTGGTAGACAGCTTCAATAAAGGCACTAAGAGAACATTCAATGATTATTTAAGTACAAAAAATATGCAGAGTTATGGAAAAGGTTAGGAGAATAATACTCAGTCATGATACTCATTCAGAGAGCAGGTGCAAACATGATAGGCTGAATGGCATTCCCCACTGTAACAATTCTGTGATTCTAAGTAGTCTCATCAAAGTCCTGTACAATTGCAGCAAAGCTTCTTTAGTCTTGCACTTTAACCATGTTGCAATAAAGACCTAAACATCATTTGCCTTCTTGATTTGCTCACTTATGTTAACCTTTCTTATTTTATGTTCAAGGGCACTTTTATAAAACCATATCCACCTTGCCTAATCATATTATGATTTTGTAAGTGTGCTGTTACCACTTGGTTATCAATGGATTCCAAAATTTTTCTAAGGGCTGATGCCAGGTTAATGAACACGGAATTCCCTATTTTCTTCACTAGCAGTGTTAAATTTTTAATCTTGCAATGTTTGTTATTGCAATAATGTCCTTTAAAGAAGGAAATCTGCTGGACTTGACTGGTGTGGCCTAAATGTGGCATCAAACCAGCAGGAATGTGGTTAACTCTTAACTGCCCTCTTGACAATTAAGGCTGGACAATTAAATGCTGGCCTAGCTAGCTTATCCATAAACAAATAAAAAAAATCCAAATTAATCATTATAGAGAGGGAACATCCACCACTACTTGCAAGTCCCTCAATGAACATTGCGAAATGCTCATATCAAGTGCTCTTCTGTTTCAGTCATTCCCGTGTCAGTAGCCATCTCATCAAGCATAAGTTTCTCCTTCCTGGAGCCATTCTGTTATAAGGATAAAAATTAGTTTGGAAGAAGCTGGGACTGATCTCCTTGGACAGAACGAGGCCAAGAAGAGATTTAAAAGAGGTTTTCATAATCTTGAAGTGGCTATATAGTGTAGGTAGGGAGAAGCTGTTCCCACCGGCAAAAGAATGGAAGAATGAGACGGCATGGATTAAAAGAGATGTACAGACAAAGCAAGGGCAACATAAATTTATTCACACAGCAAGTAATTAGAGTATGGAATACACTGTCTGGAAACGTGGAGGAGGCAGGTTTAACTGAGGCATTCAAGGAGAACAATGAATGAGTATTTGGGTAGAAATGATGCACATGCTTATGGAGAGAAGGTAGGGGATTGGCACTAGGTAAGGGAACTGGTGCAGGCATATTGGGTTGTAACCTTTACAGTATCCACTGCCTCCAACAATTTCTCGATATCACGCTAGATGAAATGGTTTGACTAATGATGGTATATATGATGCTGAGAACCTTACAAAGTAGATAGATAGGCCATTCACAAAGTACTGTTGGAAGATCATTGCAAATGCTTCAGATTGGGTTTCCCCTATCACTGAAGGTGGGAATATTGTAGAATCTTTTCTTCCAGTTAGTTGTTCATTGTGGCAAGACAACACAGCTTTGAACTGATTCGTGATTATGCGATCGCTTGGCTTTATCTGCTCCCTGATGCTTTTGCTGCTTAGCATGTGTGGTAGATTTACAAAAGTGGAACCTCAATTTTAAATATGCCCTGGTGGTGCTCCTGACATGCTCGCCTACACGATTCATTGAGGTAGGTTTGATCTCCTGACGTAATGATACATTATGATCTTACTTAAAGTCATTGCACTTAATAATATTTTAGAAACATTAAGCAGGAGTAGACCTTCAGCCTGCTGAGTCTGCCTACTTTTCACGACAACTGATCAAACACTTCAATGCCTTTGACCCACCTCATTCCCATAATCCTGTACCACCACTGGTAACCAGATCTAGCAATCTCTACCTTAAACATATTCAAAGAATGAGTTTCCAACTGTTCCTCTGTGACACTCTGAGTAAATACATTGTCATCTCAAACCGAAGTGGCATCTGCCTTATTTTTAAATTGTGCCCCGAAGTTCTAAAATCCTCAACCCTGGGAAATGTGTTGCTTGCATCTACGCTGTCCATTCCTATAAGTCTTCTGCAGTTTAAATTAGACCTCTCATTCTTTGAAATTCGAGAGAATATTTTGACCAATCTCTCTTTATAGGATAGGCCCACTAGCCCAGGAACAAGTCTGATGGATATTTGTTGTACTACCTCTAGTAATATCTTTCCTGAGATGAAGAGACCAAAACTGTATATAGTACTCCAACTGTAGGCTAACTAAGATCCTACACAACTGAAGTTACACATCACAGCTTATCCGCCGCCTTCACCTCCACACCTACTTCTTCAACCGGGAACCTAACTCTCCCTCCACTGACCCCTTCACCCGCTTCCAACACAAGTCCTCCTCCTGGACACCACCCCCAGGCCTCCTACCTTCCCTCGACCTCTTCATCTCTAACTGCCGTCGAGACATTAACCGCCTCAACCTCTCCACCACTCTCACCCACTCCAACCTCTCCCCTGCAGAACAGGCAGCCCTCCACTCCAACCCCAACCTCACCATCAAACCTGCAGACAAGGGCGGCGCAGTTGTAGTATGGCGCACTGACCTCTACATCGCCGAGGCCAAACGCCAACTCTCCGACAACACCTCCTTCCGCCCCCTCGATCATGACCCCACACCCGAGCACCAAACCATCAGCTCCAACACCATTCATGACCTCATCACCTCAGGGGACCTCCCACCCACAGCCTCCAACCTCATTGTTCCCCAACCCCGCACTACCTGTTTCTGTCTCCTTCCCAAAATCCACAAACCTGCCTGCCCTGGTCAACCCATTGTCTCAGCCTGTTCCTGCCCCACCAAACTCATCTCCACCTATCTGGACTCCATTTTCTCCCCTTTGGTCCAGGAACTCCCTACCTACATCCGTGACACCACCCACACCCTCCACCTCCTCCAGGACTTCCAATTCCATGGCCCCCAACACCTCATTTTCACCCTGGACGTCCAGTCCCTATACACCTGTATTCCGCATGCAGATGGCCTCAAGGCCCTCCGCTTCTTCCTGTCCCGCAGGCCCGACCAGTCCCCCTCCACCGGCACCCTCATCCGCCTAGCTGAACTCGTCCTCACACTCAACAACTTCTCTTTCGATTCCTCCCACTTCCTACAGACTAAGTGGGTGGCCATGGGCACCCACATGGGCCCCAGCTATGCCTGCCTCTTTGTAGGTTACGTGGAACAGTCCCTCTTCCGCATCTACACAGGCCCCAAACCCCACCTCTTCCTCCGTTACATTGATGACTGTATGGGCGCCGCCTCTTGCTCCCCAGAGGAGCTCGAACAGTTCATCCACTTCACCAACACCTTCCACCCCAAACTTCAGTTCACCTGGGCCATCTCCAGCACATCCCTCACCTTCCTGGACCTCTCAGTCTCCATCCCAGGCAACCAGCTTGTAACTGATGTCCATTTCAAGCCCACCGACTCCCACCGCTATCTAGAATACACCTCCTCCCACCCACCCTCCTGCAAAAATTCCATCCCCTATTCCCAATTCCTCCGCCTCCGCCGCATCTGCTCCCACGATGAGGCATTCCACTCCCGCACATCCCAGATGTCCAGGTTCTTCAAGGACCGCAACTTTCACCCCACAGTGGTCGAGAACGCCCTTGACCGCCTCTCCCGCAACACATCCCTCACACCCCGCCCCCGCCACAACCGCCCCAAGAGGATCCCCCTCGTTCTCACACACCACCCCACCAACCTCCGGATACAACGCATCATCCTCCTACACTTGCGCCATCTACAATCCGACCCCACCACCCAAGACATTTTTCCATCCCCACCCTTGTCTGCTTTCCGGAGAGACCACTCTCTCCGTGACTCCTTTATTTGCTCCACACTGCCCTCCAACCCACCACACCCGGCACCTTCCCCTGCAACCGCAGGAAATGCTACACTTGCCGCCACACCTCCTCCCTCACCCCTATCCCAGGCCCCAAGATGACTTTCCATTTTAAGCAGAGGTTCACCTGCACATCTGCCAATGTGGTATACTGCATCCACTGTACCCGCTGTGGCTTCGTCTACATTGGGGAAACCAAGCGGAGGCTTGGGGACCGCTTTGCAGAACACCTCCGCTCGGTTCGCAATAAACAACTGCACCTCCCAGTCGCAAACCATTTCCACTCCCCCTCCCATTCTTTAGAATGACATGTCCATCATGGGCCTCCTGCAGCGCCACAAAGATGCCACCCGAAGGTTGCAGGAACAGCAACTCATATTCCGCTTGGGAATGCTGCAGCCCAATGGTATCAATGTGGACTTCACCAGCTTCAAAATCTCCCCTTCCCCCACCGCATCCCAAAACCAGCCCAGCTCTTCCCCTCCACCCACTGCATCCCAAAACCAGTCCAGCTTGTCTCTGCCTCCCTAACCTGTTCTTCTTCTCACCCATCCCTTCCTCCCACCCCAAGCCGCACCTCCATCTCCTACCTACTAACCTCATCCCGACTCCTTGACCTGTCCGTCTTCCCTGGACTGACCTATCCCCTCCCTACCTCCTCACCTATACTCTCCTCTCCACCTATCTTCTTTTCTCTCCATCTTCGGACTGCCTCCCCCTCTCTCCCTATTTATTGCAGAACCCTCACCCCATCCCCCTCTCTGATGAAGGGTCTACACCCGAAACGTCAGCTTTTGTCCTCCTGGGATACTGCTTGTCCTGCTGTGTTCATCCAGCCTCACATTTTATTATCTTGGATCCTCCAGCATCTGCAGTTCCCATTATCACTTACACATCACTACTCCTGTTCTCACATCCTTTTGCAATAAAGACTAATATTTCATTTATCTTCCTAAGACCCTTGATTTGCCTGCATTTTAGCCTGCACTGAGTCATCAAAAAGGACATCTGGAACCTTTTGTATAGCTATGTTTTATAACCTCCTACTATTTGAGAATATTTTATGCCTCTGTTCTTCCCACCAAAATAGGATAATTTCTCATTTTTTCACATTATATTCCACCTTGCCTGTCCAACTCCTTGAGAAACCACTTTACATCTCCCACATAATATTGATTCCCAATTAACTCTGTAACATATGCAAATTTGGAAAACAACTCCAAATCATAAATACATATTGCAAGCAGCTGAGGCCTCAAGTACTGATCCTTGCGGTAGCCCATTAGTCATAGGCTGCCAAAGTAAAAGTGATTTATTCTTATTCTCTGCTTTTCCTAATCTGTTAGTGAACAATTAATCCACGCTAGTACATTACCTTCTATCACTTTTTTTTTCATTTTTCTACCTCACCTCATGTGGGGGCCTTTATGAAAAGCCTTATGCAAATCTAAGTATATTCCATCCACCAGCTTTCCTTAATCAATTTTGTTAGCAACATACAACCATACAGCACAGGAATGGGCCCCTCAGCCCACAATTTTATACTGAATATGACGCCAAATTAAGCTAATTCTTTCTGCCAATTCTTTCTTGGGCCATATCCCTCCATTCCTTACATATTCATGTGCTGATCTAAAAGTCCCTTAAAGGTCACCCAACACCACCCTTAGCAGTGTGTTCCAGACTCCCACCACTGCCTGTGTAAAAAAAAATGTGCCCCTCACATGTCCTTTGAACTTTCTCCTTCCCATGTTAAATGTTTTAAATATTTCAACACTGGGAAAAAGATTCTGACTGTCAACCCTATTTATGTATATCATAATTTCATAGGCTTCCATCAAGTCTCCCTTCAGCCTCTGCTGCTCCACAGAAAACAAACTGAGTTTTTCTAGCCTCTCCTTATAGCTCATTACCCTCTAATCCAGGCAGCATCCTGGTAGGCCTCTTCTGCACACACTCCAAAGCCTCCACATTATTCCTGTAATGTGGCGACCAGAACTGAATGCAATACTCTAAATGTAGCTGAAACAAAATCTTATAAAGCTGCAACATGACATCCTGGCTCTTGTACTCAATTTCCCGATCAATAAAGGCAGCATGCTATATGCCTTTTTTACCACCCTATTTACTTGTGTGACCACTTTAAGGGAGCATCTTTAAAGTCTCCAACAAGTTCATCAAACATGATTTCTCATTCGCAAAACCTTGTCAACTATGCCTGATCAGATCATTATTATCCAAATGTTCCTTATGTTAGATTCTAGCATTTCCCTACTATTGATGTGAAGCTAACAGGTCTGTACTTTTTCTGTCTCAATGGTTTTTCTCTCTCCTTTTTAATTAGTGTGGTGACATTTGCTACCTTCCAACCCACAGGAATCATTCCAGAACCTATAGAATTTTAGAAGATAATTACCAATGCATTACTTATCTCTTATAGCCAACTCCCTCAACATTCAGGTTCTGGCTGTCAGGTCCTGGGGATTACAGACTAGTCATAGACATTTTACGGCAGAGTAAGAGCCCCTTTGGGCCATCAGGTCCATACAGGTCACCAGTTATCCATCTATTTTAGTCACATTTTCCAACATTTGACCTGTAGCCTTATATGTTATGGTGTTTCAAGTGTTTATCTAAATAGTCCTTAAGTGTCTTAAGGGCTTCAGCCACTGCAACCTACTAAAGGAGCTCCCAATAGCCATAATGCTTCATTTAAAAAGATTTTTCCTCAAAACCTCTCCAACCCTTCTGCTCCTTACCTTAAAACTGTGCTCTCTTGTTATTGATCTCTCTTCAAGGGGAAAATGTTTCTCCCTAGCTGCTCTGTACCCCTCTGAACAATATGCACCTCATCAGATCCCCCTCAGCCTTCACTGCTCTAAAGAAAACAACTCCAACATATATAGCCTCTTTTCATAGCTGAATCACTCCAGCCCAGAAAACATCCTGGTGAATAACTTGTATACCCTCTCTAGTTCAATAAATGCAGCTTTATTACCTCCTTGCTCTTATATTCACTGTCTTGTTGAATTAAGGAAGGTAATCCCATGTTCTTAACCACCTTATCTTATCAACCTGTCATGCTGCCTTCAAAGATCAATGGACATACAAACCAAAGTCCTTCTGATCCTCCATACTTCTGTAGGTCCTATCATCAATGTGTACACAATTAGTTCATAATTAGTTATATGTTTCAACATTCAGCACCCTTAAAGTTCTACAGTACAATCTTCTTACTAATATTAATTTCTTATATACTTAACGATCCAGCCTTGATAGCTGTTTGCAATAAATAATTTCACAGATTCATTAACCTGTCAGAGACGAAACCATTCTTAACTTTTGCCTTAAATGGGTAACCCTTGATCTGACATTATACCTTTTAGTCCTACATTCTAACAACAGCAAAACAATCTTTCTGCATCTAAGGTCCTACTAAGTTCCCTAAGAATCTTGCATGTTTCCATAAGATTTGTCTAAACTCCAATGAGTACAGACTCAACCTACTTAACTTTGCCTCATAAGACATTTCCTCCACCCCCAAGAACCAACCTCATGAACCTTCTCTGGACAGCCTTCAAACTACTGTACCTTTCCTTACATAAGGGGAGCATAACTGTTCACAGGAGAATACTCACTAGTGCCTTGTGTAGTTTTAGCAAGACCTTGCTATTTTTATACTCCATTCTCTTCGAAATGAAGGTCAGCAGTCCATTTGCCTTCCCTATTAACTGTCGCACATGTGAGCTAGTTTTATGGGTTTTAATGCATGAGATTCCCAGACACCTCTGTACTGTGCCTTTCTGCAGTCTTTCTCTATTTATTTAATATTCAGTTCATCTATCCTTCCTAGCAAAGTGCATAACCTCATATTTTCCCACATTATATTCCATCTTCCAAGTTTTGCCCACTTGCTTAAACTGTCTGTAATCCCTCTGCAGACTCTGCCTCATTCTCACCACTTGCCTTCTCACCTACTTTTATACCACAAACGTGGCTATTTTACATTCACTTTCCTCATTCAAATATTACAAATATTTTAAATAGCTGTAGCTCCAGTACTGATCTTTGTGACATTCCACTAGTTACAGTGTGCCATCCTGAAAAACATCCCTTATCTCAAACCTCTATCTTCTCTCAGCTAACCGATCCTCTATCCATGTTAATATACTACCTTCCATACCATTGGCTCTTAGCCAGTGGCTTAACGTTTGACACCTTATTGAATGCCTTCCGGAAGTCCAAATACACCACTTCCACTGCTCAGAGAATTCTTGTATTTTCAGACAAAAGTAATCCAAATCCATGGAAATTTGGAAAATTAGAAGCAACGCATCAGCTTGAGGTTTGAATCTATTTTCGTCTTTTTAACCACAAGCAGTGAGTCCTCCTCTTGGAATTTAATATCTCCTCAGGATTAAACAATTATGTATGCAGTGAAATATCTACATAAGCATATCCAGATGCTATCTATTGATCCGTCTCTTAATCTAATATGCCAATTCACTTTAGCTAGCTCTGTCTCATACTTTCGTAACTGCCCTTACTTAATTTGAAAATATCTCTCTGACCCATTCTTCTTAAACTAAATGTAAATTTTGACCACATTATGATTGCTGATACCTAAGGGCACCATCACTCTGAAATCATAAATTAATCGTACCTTGTTGCACAATACCAGGTTTAGTATAATTGCTCTTTGCTTAGCTCCAGATCATGCTGCTCCAAGAAACCATCCCAAGACCATTCCATTAACTCAAGTAGACTGCATTTGTCATTTATAATAAGATAACAAGGTGTGGAGCTGGATGAATACAGCAGGCCAGGCGGCATCAGAGGAGCAGGAAAACTGATGGTTTGGGCCTGGGCCCTTCTTCAGAAATGGGGGAGAGGAAGCAAGCTCTGAAATAAATAGAGGGGGGGAAGCAGTGATAGAAGGTAGATATTGGAACAGATAGGTGGAGATAAGACGGACAGGTCAAGGAGGCGGGGATGAAGCCAGTAAAGGTGAGTGTAGGTAGGGAGTTGTGATGGGGTTGGTTAGTGAGGAGGGAGGGGCGGGTAGGTGGGAGGGACGACAGACAGATCAAGGAGGCATGGGTGAGGCTGGCAGAGGTGAGGTGAGTGTAGGTAGGAAGTGAGAGTGGGGGCTGATCAGTGAGGTGGGAGGAGCAGATAGGTGGGAGAAAAGATGGACAGGTCAAGGAGGCGGGAACAAGAGAAGGTGCTGGTCTTAGGATGAGGTAGGGGGTGGGGAGATTTTGAAGCTTGGGAAGTCCACATTGAGACCATTGGGCTGCAGGGTTCCCAGGCAAAATATGAGGTGTTGTTCCTCCAGTTTTCAGGTGGCATCGTTGTGGCACTGGCAGAGGCCCAGGATGGATGTTGTCCAAGAAGTGGGAGGGGGAGGTGAAGTGATTCGCAACTGGGAGGTGTTGTCGTTTGTCACGAACCGAGCGTAAACGTGCTCCACAAAGTGGTCTCCAAGCCTTCGCTTGGTTTTCTCGATGTAGAGGAGGCCACATCAGGAACAGCAGATACAATATACAATAGCGGATGTACAATGTTTAATGTAGAAGTTTTCTGGGACCCTGGGATGGAGGTGAGGGGGGAGATGTAGGGACAGGTGTAGCACCTCCTGCGGTTGCAGGAAAAGGTGCCGGGGGTGGTGGACCTGGAGGGGAGTGTGGAATGGACGAGGGAGTCGTGGAGAGAGCGGTCCCTCTGGAAGGCGGATAAGGGTGGAAAGGGAAATATATCCTCGGTAGTGTGGTTGGATTGCAGGTGGCAGAAGTGGCACAGCATGATGCGTTGAATCCGAAGGCTAATGGGGTGATATGTGAGGACAAGGGGAATACTGTCTTTGTTGTAATTGCGGGTAGGAGGTGTGAGGGCTGAGGTGCGGGAAACACAAGAGATGCGGTCAAGGGCGTTTTCGACCACTGTGGAGGGTAATTGCAGTCCTTGAAAAACGAGGATATCTGGGATGTCCATATGTGCAATGCCTCATGTTCGGAGCAGATGCAGCAGAGGCGAAAGATTTGGGAATAGGGAATAGCATTCTTGCAGGAAGGTGGGTGAAAGGGGGTGTAGGTAGCTGGGTGAGTTGGTGGGCTTGAAACAGATATCAGTTTCCAGGTGGTTACCAGAGATGGAGACAGGTCCAGGAAGGAGAGACGGGTATCAGAGATGGTCCAGGTGAACTTAAGGTTGGGTGGAAGGTGTTAGTAAAGAGGATGAACTGTTCGAGCTCCTCGTGGGAGCATGAGGTGGTACTGATACAGTCATCAATGTAAGTGAGGAAGAGCTGGGGGATAGGGCCAGTGTAGCTGAAGAAGAGGGACGGTTCCATTTATCCTACAAAGAGACAGGCATAGATAGCTTGGGCCCATGCAGGTACCCATTACCGTGTTGGTGGAGGGCAACTGATCGGGCCTGCGGGAGACAAAGAAGCAGAGGGCTTTTCGGCCATCTGCGTCGGGAATTCAAGTATTTAGGGACTGGACGTCCATGGTGAAGATGACGTGTTGAAGGCCAGAGAATTGGAAGTTTTGGAGGAGGTGGAGGCTGTGGGTGGTGTCACAGATGTAGGTGGAGAGTTCCTGGACCAGAGGGGAGAAAATGGAGTCGATATAAGTGGAGATAATGGGAACTGCAGATGCTGGAGATTCCAAGATAATAAAATGTGAGGCTGGATGAACACAGCAGGCCAAGCAGCATCTCAGGAGCACAAAAGCTGACGTTTCGGGCCTAGACCCTTCCGAAACGTCAGCTTTTGTGCTCCTGAGATGCTGCTTGGCCTGCTGTGTTCATCCAGCCTCACATTTTATTATCTCGATATAAGTGGAGATAAGTTCGGTGGGGCAGGAACAGACAGAAACAATGGGTCGACCAGGGAAGTCAAGTTTATGGATTTTGGGAAGGAGACAGAAACAGGTAGTGCAGGGTTGGGGAACGATGAGGTTGGAGGCTATGGGTGGGAGGTCATCTGAGATGATGAAGTTAAGGATGGTCTGGGAGATGATGTTTTGTTGGTCAGGGGCGGGGTCATGATCAAGGGGGCAGTAGGAGGAGGTGTCAGAGAGTTGGCACCTGGCCGTGGCGATGTAGAGGTCAGTGTGTCATACCAAAACTGCCTTGTCTGCAGGTTTTATACTGAGGTTAGGGTTGCAGCGGAGGGCGTGGAGGGCTGCACGTTCTGTGGGTAAGAGGTTGGAGTGAGTGAGAGGGGTGGGGAGGTTGAGGTGATTGATGTCGTGACGGCAGTTAGAGATGAAGAGATTGAGGGAGGGTAGGAGGCCTTGGGGTAGTGTACAGGAGCATGGGGTGTGTTGGAGGTGGGAGAAGGGTCAGTACAGGGGGCAGTTAGGCTCACGATTAAAGAAATAAGCTTGGATGCAGCAGAAAACCGTTTGATGTCCAGGCATGAGCAGTATTCATTGAAGTTCGGATAGAGGGGGATTAAGGTAAGTCCTTTACTAAGGACTGATTGTTCATCCTCAGTGAGGGGAAGGTCTGGGGGGGATGGTGAAGACGCGGCAGGGCTGGGCGCTAGTGTTTACTGTTGAGCTGCTGCTTTTACAATGTGCATTTTATACGCTTCAAAATGTAATTCATAGTTTTTGAGGCAGACCCCAACTAAAATAAAAACCAAACAGAAAGGAAACTCAAACTCACAATTTTAACTGAAACAAAACCAAACAGACTTGGAAACCAAAACATTTGGCAGTACAAACTGATTTAAAAATTATAAGTTTCAGGTGAATCCAAGCTGAGCAGTGCACTGGCGCAGCACACACAAATTGAAGAAGGCAGAGTCCAGAACCAGAGCTGCGAATAAGTTGCTGCAACTGTTTCTGCTGCTTGAAGATAACATTGTGGGTTTACTCTACCTAGACTGAGTTGCAAAGGTCTGACAGAAAAGTAAAGACCATGACATATATCCCACGCTCTGAGGAGTTAGAGAGGAAATTCCTCAAGAGGAAGACAGAGGTTTGAATGACTTCATGACTGCCTGTGATCTATAAAGTCTCAATGAACTGCTCAGCCAATTTCTCTGCCATTTAGCATGCAATCATAGTTTATATTCAACTACGATTTTCCCATTATTCATGTTTCACTTGCGTTAATTCATGATTTAAAATAAAGGAGAGATAGTTTTTATTGTGTCTGTTGGTTAATTATTGTACCATGAAAAATCTTGTTTTAAA
The DNA here is from genome assembly GCF_030684315.1 of Stegostoma tigrinum. NCBI lineage: Eukaryota > Metazoa > Chordata > Chondrichthyes > Orectolobiformes > Stegostomatidae > Stegostoma > Stegostoma tigrinum. The sequence goes on along the minus strand of NC_081364.1, from coordinate 66,671,953 downwards.
TCATCGAACCCTGTGGATTTATTCTTTTAGTCAGTACTTGGAGTTTGAATTTTCACTTTTACTGGTCAAATGTTCTTCTTGATAAGATTCATGTTGGGAAAATCCACCACAGCCAATGTTGATTTTTCTCACACATAATTTTCCTCTCATTAATTAACTGGTCTCCAAGGCAACTGGCTCTTGGAATCTTGCAGCAAGAGGGGGGGAAATGTTCACCATTGCCAGGCCTTTGCAACATTCACTCCATATCTCTTCAGATGCTACAAGCCAGGACTTGTCCCTCACACTGCGATCTTGCATTGTTTTCCCAAAAGCAATGGCCCAGAATGTGCAAGTTAGCTCCTCAATTCGACCACAAAGACCTGAAGGCACTGGTGAACAGGGTGGTCGTGAGGAAAGCAAAGATTTTTCCTGCTGACCAGCAGATGTGGCCATGCCACTAGATTCAGCCAACCTTGGCCAAGATAGGTCAGTGCAATGTCCTAGGTGAAGCTCAATACTCAGCAGTGAAGGAAGGTGGTCAACTGTCTTCTATGTTCCACAAGGATAAATGTCACCAACTTCTCTCTGCTACGTCACACTCTCAGGGCCACCACTTACTCTGTCACTGTCCACGTATCTTACCAAAGCTCGAGGATGATTACTCTCATTATTGCATGCATCGTATTTACTTAAGAGCTCACAACCCCTCATTTTCCAAAATTACTAACTTTCCCTGACCTTCCTATTCACTCACCTTATATCCTCTCCTGTCTATGCATTCTTTTGTCAAGTTACATCAAACTAAATCTCTGCCTTGCATTACTGGCATAAATTTAAAGTTGTCATAATCCCAGAGGAGCATAGGCTGCTCTCATTAGGCGAGATGACTGATAGTGAACATAACCTTCAGATGATCACAATTCAGGAAGGGGATAAGGTTGCATATATGTAGGGCTACATGGTGACCTTAGCCAATATCTCAATTCACCCTGTTGGTGTGCATTTGTCTGAGTCGCAAGCGAATCATCCAGGCAACTGGTCTAATCTATTCTCTTATGATACAAGTGAGACATGGGACGTAGCACAGTGCAATACAGTAACATGCTCTTGCCTGTTCATTGCTCGGAACAGCTAAAAGTTTTCTTCTTCACTCCTTCTGGGTTAAAAAGCAATGCTGCATAGGCTGATGGCCTCTAAGAAAGCACAAAGTAAGCACTAAGAAAGTAAGAGTTAGAAGATTATCCGTGTATGTGTAAAAGATGTATGTGTTCTCCTTTGGATAAAGTGGCTGAGTCGAACTGTACAAGCCATAAGAATTCCTGACCTCCAAAATGACATTCTATAGTGTGGAACTGGTGTGAAAATTGGTCAGACAGCAATCAATGATCGGGTGAGGCTGGTGGTTTCAGTATACCCACCTGTATGGACAAAGCATGGGGAAGGACAGTACATGCAGCATGTTGGGACAATGCAATGAAGACAGTGTTGTCTGAAGACACAAGCAGCCAGCTGCTGCTTCTGAATAACTGCTCCGACTATCATATCAGGAACTGGCATTGGCTGGATTCTCAGGGAAGGAGACAAGCATTGGAGGTTGCATAGAAACGAGGTGACATTAGCTGACTAGAAGATGCAAATGCTTGGAAATAAGGTAGTTACCACTTGCTGGTGAGACACAAAACTCGCCATTTAAGCAATAATAAGAAAATTACGATTTTTTCTCAAGGTTGCGAATTGGATTTTCTATTTCCACCATATTTTCTCCCAACTTTCTTAACACTAGGCATAGCACTCAAAGATGGTGAAAATTCAGCCTGAGGATTTCACATTTTCTCTGCTTTAAGAAAAGGTTACTGGGCTCTATCAATGATAATGGGAACTGCAGATGCTGGAGAATCCAAGATAATAAAATGTGAGGCTGGATGAACACAGCAGGCCAAGCAGCATCTCAGGAGCACAAAAGCTGACGTTTCGGGCCTAGATCAGAGAGGGGGATGGGGTGAGGGTTCTGGAATAAATAGGGAGAGAGGGGGAGGCGGACCGAAGATGGAGAAAAAAGATAGGTGGAGAGGAGAGTATAGGTGGGGAGGTAGGGAGGGGATAGGTCAGTCCAGGGAAGACGGACAGGTCAAGGAGGTGGGATGACGCTAGTAGGTAGGAGATGGAGGTGCGGCTTGGGGTGGGAGAAAGGGATGGGTGAGAGGAAGAACAGGTTAGGGAGGCAGAGATAAGCTGGATGTGTTTTGGGATGCAGTGGGTGGAGGGGAAGAGCTGGACTGGTTGTGTGGTGCAGTGGAGGGAGGGGACGAACTGGGCTGGTTTTGGGATGCGGTGGGGGAAGGGGAGATTTTGAAGCTGGTGAAGTCCACATTGATACCATTGGGCTGCAGGGTTCCCAAGCGGAATATGAGCTGTTCCTGCAACCTTCATTATGGCATCATTGTGGCACTACAGGAGGCCCATGATGGACATGCCATCTAAAGATTGGGAGGGGGAGTGGAAATGGTTTACGACTGGGAGGTGCAGTTGTTTGTTGCGAACCGAGCGGAGGTGTTCTGCAAAGTGGTCCCCAAGCCTCTGCTTGGTTTCCCCAATGTAGAGGAAGCCACACCGGGTACAATGGATACAGTATACCACATTGGCAGATGTGCAGGTGAACCTCTGCTTAATATGGAAAGTCATCTTGGGGCCTGGGATAGGGGTGAGGGAGGAGGTGTGGGGGCAAGTGTAGCATTTCCTGCGGTTGCAGGGGAAGGTGCCAGGTGTGGTGGGGTTGGAGGGCAGTGGGGAGCAAATAAAGGAGTCACGGAGAGAGTGGTCTCTCCGGAAAGCAGGGAAGGGTGGGGATGGAAAAAGGTCTTGGGTGGTGAGGTCGGATTGTAGATGGCGGAAGAGTTGGAGGATGATGCGTTGTATCCGGAGGTTGGTGGAGTGGTGTGTGAGAACGAGGGGGATCCTCTTTGGGCGGTTGTGGCGGGGGCGGGGTGTGAGGGATGTGTCGCGGGAAATGCGGGAGACGCGGTCAAGGGCGTTCTCGACCACTGTGGGGGGAAAGTTGCGGTCCTTGAAGAACTTGGACATCTGGGATGTGCGGGAGTGGAATGCCTCATCGTGGGAGCAGATGCGGCGGAGGCGGAGGAATTGGGAATAGGGGATGGAATTTTTGCAGGAGGGTGGGTGGGAGGAGGTGTATTCTAGGTAACTGTGAGAGTCGGTGGGCTTGAAATGGACATCAGTTACCAGCTGGTTGCTTGAGATGGAGACTGAGAGGTCCAGGAAGGTGAGGGATGTGCTGGAGATGGCCCAGGTGAACTGAAGTTTGGGGTGGAAGGTGTTGGTGAAGTGGATGAACTGTTCGAGCTCCTCTGGGGAGCAAGAGGCGGCGCCAATACAGTCATCAATGTAACGGAGGAAGAGGTGGGGTTTGGGGCCTGTGTAGGTGCGGAAGAGGGACTGTTCCACGTAACCTACAAAGAGGCAAGCATAGCTGGGGCCCATGTGGGCTCTATCAAGATTCTTACAAGTATTTAAATGGATGTGGCGTAAGTTTGAGTGTAGTTCCATCAGGGTTCAGTTGAGGTGCAATTATGTAAAGTGGGATATAATTCTGTCAAATTTCAACTGTGATGTAATTGTGCATGAGGTGTGATTACGTAGAGTGGGCTCAGGTGTACGGAGGATATTTGGAGGTCATTTATGTCGATGGGTGCATATGCTTAGAGAAAGCCATGTTTGTATATCCTCACTAACCCTGCAGTTTCTAGTAAAGCTGTCAACTGTGTTTTTTATTTGAATTGTTTGGCAGAGAATCTGAAGTTGGAGGCTAGAACCTCTGCTGAGTGAAACCAGCTCTCTGAAGCCACAGTCAACTCAGTTATTTTCTAATCACTCCCAGAAAGGCAAACCGACATCTTATCACCTTTTCCCTTCCTGTACATAAATCTGGAAACAGAAATATTCAATTAAAATCCTAATTCAATTTGATTTCAAAAGTATTCATCTAAAGATGAAATTTCCAGTGTAAATGAACCAAGGCAATTTGGTCACTTTTCCTGCCAAGAAACTAAGCTGAGCAGCCAACAACACAACAATGCTTATAAAGGCTGCAGTAACTGGAAATGGACACTTGAAAGAAATTTCAAGCAGTGTTGCCCACGCAAGTTTCAACTGTAAAGTAAGAACAGTACAATGGGGGCTATCAGCCTTCTGTTCAGGAGATGACGATTAGGGTCATTCGGCTAATGTTGCTGCCTTTACAATCAGCTCAGCAGGGCTGCTACAATTTACAGTTATTAGACCTCACTCTTTAGGCTCTAAGGCAAGCATTTCAGGGGTTCTACATCAACTAGGGAAAAAGACTGTGCATTTAGAAAGAATCTGATAACAATCAAACATGCACCTGGCACAAATTGAGAACCAGCATACAGGCAGGGGATCAAACTATGCTCAGACAGACGAATAGGGATCAAGTGCATGGACATCAAACTGGCACACAATCTGCAGGTTCTGTTAAATGACACTCAGGAAGTGCAATAATGTGTGTACTGTCTGATAGCTGACATAGAATGCAAAATAGTGTTAAGAGATAACAAGGTGTGGAGCTGGATGAACACAGCAGGCCAAGCAGCATCTTAGGAGCAGGAAAGCTGATGTTTCGGGCCTAGACCCTGCAAAATAGTGTGTTCAGCCTGCAACTGACTCACACACACACACACACACGCAAATAAACACTGCATCAGCTAGTTTAGTTTTCATATCTCTCCATCATTATTAATTAAAAAGTACGAGAACAGCAGTGGTAATAAAATGTGAGGCTGGATGAACACAGCAGGCCAAGCAGCATCTCAGGAGCACAAAAGCTGACGTTTCGGGCCTAGACCCTTCATCAGAGAGGGGGATGGGGAGAGGGAACTGGAATAAATCGGGAGAGAGGGGGAGGCGGACCGAAGATGGAGAGTAAAGAAGATAGGTGGAGAGAGTGTAGGTGGGGAGGTAGGGAGGGGATAGGTCAGTCCAGGGAAGACGGACAGGTCAAGGAGGTGGGATGAGGTTAGTAGGTAGCTGGGGGTGCGGCTTGGGGTGGGAGGAAGGGATGGGTGAGAGGAAGAACCGGTTAGGGAGGCAGAGACAGGTTGGACTGGTTTTGGGATGCAGTGGGTGGGGGGGAAGAGCTGGGCTGGTTGTGTGGTGCAGTGGGGGGAGGGGACGAACTGGGCTGGTTTAGGGATGCAGTTGGGGAAGGGGAGATTTTGAAACTGGTGAAGTCCACATTGATACCATATGGCTGCAGGGTTCCCAGGCGGAATATGAGTTGCTGTTCCTGCAACCTTCGGGTGGCATCATTGTGGCACTGCAGGAGGCCCATGATGGACATGTCATCAAGAGAATGGGAGGGGGAGTGGAAATGGTTTGCGACTGGGAGGTGCAGTTGTTTGTTGCGAACTGAGCGGAGGTGTTCTGCAAAGCGGTCCCCAAGCCTCCGCTTGGTTTCCCCAATGTAGAGGAAGCCGCACCAGGTACAGTGGATGCAGTATACCACATTGGCAGATGTGCAGGTGAACCTCTGCTTAATGTGGAATGTCATCTTGGGGCCTGGGATGGGGGTGAGGGAGGAGGTGTGGGGACAAGTGTAGCATTTCCTGCGGTTGCAGGGGAAGGTGCCGGGTGTGGTGGGGTTGGAGGGCAGTGTGGAGTGAACAAGGGAGTCACGGAGAGAGTGGTCTCTCTGGAAAGCAGACAGGGGAGGGGATGGAAAAATGTCTTGGGTGGTGGGGTCTGATTGTAAATGGCGGAAGTGTCGGAGGATAATGCGTTGTATCCGGAGGTTGGTAGGGTGGTATGTGAGAACGAGGGGCACCCTCCATCGACACTCTCATCCGCCTAGCTGAACTCGTCCTCACACTCAACAACTTCTCTTTTGACTCCTCCCACTTCCTACAGACTAAGGGGGTGGCCATGGGCACCCGCATGGGCCCCAGCTATGCCTGCCTCTTTGTAGGTTACGTGGAACAGTCCATCTTCCGCACCTACACAGGCCCCAAACCCCACCTCTTCCTCCGGTACATTGATGACTGTATCGGCGCCGCCTCTTGCTCCCCAGAGGAGCTCGAACAGTTCATCCACTTCACCAACACCTTCCACCCCAACCTTCAGTTCACCTGGGCCATCTCCAGCACTTCCCTCACCTTCCTGGACCTCTCAGTCTCCATCTCAGGCAACCAGCTTGTAACTGATGTCCATTTCAAGCCCACCGACTCCCACAGCTACCTAGAATACACCTCCTCCCACCCACCCTCCTGCAAAAATTCCATCCCCTATTCCCAATTCCTCCGCCTCCGCCGCATCTGCTCCCACGATAAGACATTCCACTCCCGCACATCCCAGATGTCCAAGTTCTTTAAGGACCGCAACTTTCCCCCCACGGTGATCGAGAACGCCCTTGACCGCGTCTCCCGCATTTCCCGCGACACATCCCTCACACCCCGCCCCCGCCACAACCGCCCCAAGAGGATCCCCCTCGTTCTCACACACCACCCTACCAACCTCCGGATACAACGCATTATCCTCCGACACTTCCGCCATTTACAATCCGACCCCACCACCCAAGACATTTTTCCATCCCCTCCCCTGTCTGCTTTCCGGAGAGACCACTCTCTCCGTGACTCCCTTGTTCGCTCCACACTGCCCTCCAACCCCACCACACCCGGCACCTTCCCCTGCAACCGCAGGAAATGCTACACTTGTCCCCACACCTCCTCCCTCACCCCCATCCCAGGCCCCAAGATGACATTCCACATTAAGCAGAGGTTCACCTGCACATCTGCCAATGTGGTATACTGCATCCACTGTACCCGGTGCGGCTTCCTCTACATTGGGGAAACCAAGCGGAGGCTTGGGGACCGCTTTGCAGAACACCTCCGCTCAGTTCGCAACAAACAACTGCACCTCCCAGTCGCAAACCATTTCCACTCCCCCTCCCATTCTCTTGATGACATGTCCATCATGGGCCTCCTGCAGTGCCACAATGATGCCACCCGAAGGTTGAAGGAACAGCAACTCATATTCCGCCTGGAAACCCTGCAGCCATATGGTATCAATGTGGACTTCACCAGTTTCAAAATCTCCCCTTCCCCAACTGCATCCCTAAACCAGCCCAGTTCGTCCCCTCCCCCCACTGCACCACACAACCAGCCCAGCTCTTCCCCCCCACCCACTGCATCCCAAAACCAGTCCAACCTGTCTCTGCCTCCCTAACCGGTTCTTCCTCTCACCCATCCCTTCCTCCCACCCCAAGCCGCACCCCCAGCTACCTACTAACCTCATCCCACCTCCTTGACCTGTCCGTCTTCCCTGGACTGACCTATCCCCTCCCTACCTCCCCACCTACACTCTCTCCACCTATCTTCTTTACTCTCCATCTTCGGTCCGCCTCCCCCTCTCTCCCGATGTATTCCAGTTCCCTCTCCCCATCCCCCTCTCTGATGAAGGGTCTAGGCCCGAAACGTCAGCTTTTGTGCTCCTGAGATGCTGCTTGGCCTGCTGTGTTCATCCAGCCTCACATTTTATTATCTTGGAATTCTCCAGCATCTGCAGTTCCCATTATCTCAGAACAGCAGTGGTCCTCCTTTCTGAAAACAATAGCCATCAAAAGTCGGTGTGTATACGTAAATAAAGGATGTGATCATGGTTAAGAAGCAAGAGGTCCTATAAGAAACTGAATTTTCTTTTTATTTTTGGACTGTGAATGTGAAAAATTAGAATGAGAAATAAGGATGCTTTTGAAGAAAAGAACATACAAGGACATGAGGGGAGAAAAAGTGAAGCTAACATCTGTATATAAGACCATAAGACCATATGCGACAATATTACTTTATGGGGACATTGAGTCCAGACAAATAGGCATCATCATGGTTCTGGTTTCTCTCGCCATGGATTTAGGCAAGCTCAGTATAGCAAAAAACCCCTGATTGGTCAGCTGGAGCTTAACAAAGACCCTGAGGGAAATGCGAGGAAAGAAGTGTGGAAATCTTTAGAAGTTTGCTACATCAATAACTCTCCCTGTCTCCTTTCTCTGCAAGTTGTTTTCTCCAATTGTTAAAAGGGCAGGATAATTATATTCTGAAACTATCAAAAAAGAAATAATCACAGGCCCCGCTCCACAAATCAACTGAAGACCAATCAGTGCTGCGCAGAAAATGTACTTGATGAAGTTGTAAAGTGCACAATCTGCAACATGGAACCATAAACACATATCATTCTAAATAATCCCAAAAAGCACACACAGAATAACCCCCATAAACACACATACAAACACACATATACGACAAGTAATGGATAAAAAGAAACAGATTTCTCTGCAGTGATTGGCTTACTAAAAAAAGATTTTAGACATGAATTTAGGCCTTAAAGAAAAAAAAAAATCAGACTATTCACTGTGTCTTCAGTCTGTTATTCACAGAGAGACCACTAATCATGCACAGCTGTCTCTGAGGTCTTGGTAAATACACCTTCAGAAAATACAACACTGAAAAGTTCCCTCCATCACTCCTCCAATAAAACAGCTGGTTTCACTCTGAATTCAAGATGAGAGGATTTTTTCCAGAAATAGGCAATCAGCTCAGCATTCCTTCTCTCACTGGATTCTGTACCCAGTTGAAGACTAGAACAAGCTCCAAGCTGATCACTGTTTGTCGTTTCCCAAGGAGAGGTTTGTAGAAAAATATTCTTAAATCATGTGACTTCAAGGAAAATTATATAAAAATAGTTTCCAAACATATAAAGATACAAACGAGCAGTAAGCTATTCAGCTCCTCAAACCAGTTGGTTCCGTCATTCAACAATATCATGGCTGATTGAGCACCATCCTGATAACCTTTCACAACCCTGCATAAGAAGAATCTAGCTTCCTCTGCCATGGAATGATATTTTAATGACTTATTTAAAAAAAACCAATCCAAGTATCTCTACAAATTTTGAAACAAATTCTCTTTCCACATTCCTTCAAAACCAAAGTCCTCAAATAAAATATTAAATATGAAGCATTCAGATAATAAATCTTTCAAAGTAATGCTTAAAAGTTCACCTCTGATGTAAATGCTTATGGAAGACGAAATGCCTTGCCCTTGACAGAATTTAAAGTGAAATAGCTACATTGTTTAAGTTAGATTTCTGCCCAAAATCCAGGAAAATAGAAATTACAGTATGTGCTGCAACGTATCTACAGCTGTAAAATAAGAATAATAAAACAGATAAACTAAAATTGCAGCAGCAGAGATTAGAATTAAAATTCCAACAGAGAAATAGGAAAAATAATTCAAGGAATGGAAGGATGAGAAAGATAAGAAAGAAAGAAGAAATAGATGCTCAAGAAAAGAAAAAAAAAGTTCAATTGACAAGTTTCGGTTGAGGAAGAGGAATGCAGGCAGCTGCACTGAGGCAGCCACACCTTAATCAGATTTAAGGGTTGAGGCATTCAAATTTGTCAATTTAATTCCTAAATTTGATGTGATGGAGCCAGATACTTTCTTCATCGCTTTTGAAAAATTGGTATAGCAGTTAAAGTGGCCAGTTATTTCCTGAATGCTCCTGTTGCAGAGTCCTCTGACTGGGAAAATCTCACTGTCCAAGTAATCCAGAGAACAAGGCTATTGTTTAGGGGTAGTATCAGAGATAATGGGAACTGCAGATGCTGGAGATTCCAAGATAATAAAATGTGAGGCTGGATGAACACAGCAGGCCAAGCAGCATCTCAGGAGCACAAAAGCTGACGTTTCGGGCCTGGACCCTTCATCAGAGAGGGGGATGGGGGGAGGGAACTGGAATAAATAGGGAGAGAGGGGGAGGCGGACCGAAGATGGAGAGTAAAGAAGATAGGTGGAGAGGGTGTAGGTGGGGAGGTAGGGAGGGGATAGGTCAGTCCAGGGAAGACGGACAGGTCAAGGAGGTGGGATGAGGTTAGTAGGTAGCTGGGGGTGTGGCTTGGGGTGGGAGGAAGGGATGGGTGAGAGGAAGAACCGGTTAGGGAGGCAGAGACAGGTTGGACTGGTTTTGGGATGCAGTGGGTGGGGGGGAAGAGCTGGGCTGGTTGTGTGGTGCAGTGGGGGGAGGGGATGAACTGGGCTGGTTTAGGGATGCAGTGGGGGAAGGGGAGATTTTGAAACTGGTGAAGTCCACATTGATACCATATGGCTGCAGGGTTCCCAGGCGGAATATGAGTTGCTGTTCCTGCAACCTTCGGGTGGCATCATTGTGGCAGTGCAGGAGGCCCATGATGGACATGTCATCAAGAGAATGGGAGGGGGAGTGGAAATGGTTTGCGACTGGGAGGTGCAGTTGTTTGTTGCGAACTGAGCGGAGGTGTTCTGCAAAGCGGTCCCCAAGCCTCCGCTTGGTTTCCCCAATGTAGAGGAAGCCGCACCGGGTACAGTGGATGCAGTATACCACATTGGCAGATGTGCAGGTGAACCTCTGCTTAATGTGGAATGTCATCTTGGGGCCTGGGATGGGGGTGAGGGAGGAGGTGTGGGGACAAGTGTAGCATTTCCTGCGGTTGCAGGGGAAGGTGCCGGGTGTGGTGGGGTTGGAGGGCAGTGTGGAGCGAACAAGGGAGTCACGGAGAGAGTGGTCTCTCTGGAAAGCAGACAGGGGAGGGGATGGAAAAATGTCTTGGGTGGTGGGGTCTGATTGTAAATGGCGGAAGTGTCGGAGGATAATGCGTTGTATCCGGAGGTTGGTAGGGTGGTATGTGAGAACGAGGGGCACCCTCCATCGACACTCTCATCCGCCTAGCTGAACTCGTCCTCACACTCAACAACTTCTCTTTTGACTCCTCCCACTTCCTACAGACTAAGGGGGTGGCCATGGGCACCCGCATGGGCCCCAGCTATGCCTGCCTCTTTGTAGGTTACGTGGAACAGTCCATCTTCCGCACCTACACAGGCCCCAAACCCCACCTCTTCCTCCGGTACATAGATGACTGTATCGGCGCCGCCTCTTGCTCCCCAGAGGAGCTCGAACAGTTCATCCACTTCACCAACACCTTCCACCCCAACCTTCAGTTCACCTGGGCCATCTCCAGCACATCCCTCACCTTCCTGGACCTCTCAGTCTCCATCTCAGGCAACCAGCTTGTAACTGATGTCCATTTCAAGCCCACCGACTCCCACAGCTACCTAGAATACACCTCCTCCCACCCACCCTCCTGCAAAAATTCCATCCCCTATTCCCAATTCCTCCGCCTCCGCCGCATCTGCTCCCACGATAAGACATTCCACTCCCGCACATCCCAGATGTCCAAGTTCTTTAAGGACCGCAACTTTCCCCCCACGGTGATTGAGAACGCCCTTGACCGCGTCTCCCGCATTTCCCGCGACACATCCCTCACACCCCGCCCCCGCCACAACCGCCCCAAGAGGATCCCCCTCGTTCTCACACACCACCCTACCAACCTCCGGATACAACGCATTATCCTCCGACACTTCCGCCATTTACAATCCGACCCCACCACCCAAGACATTTTTCCATCCCCACCCCTGTCTGCTTTCCGGAGAGACCACTCTCTCCGTGACTCCCTTGTTCGCTCCACACTGCCCTCCAACCCCACCACACCCGGCACCTTCCCCTGCAACCGCAGGAAATGCTACACTTGTCCCCACACCTCCTCCCTCACCCCCATCCCAGGCCCCAAGATGACATTCCACATTAAGCAGAGGTTCACCTGCACATCTGCCAATGTGATATACTGCATCCACTGTACCCGGTGCGGCTTTCTCTACATTGGGGAAACCAAGCGGAGGCTTGGGGACCGCTTTGCAGAACACCTCCGCTCAGTTCGCAACAAACAACTGCACCTCCCAGTCGCAAACCATTTCCACTCCCCCTCCCATTCTCTTGATGACATGTCCATCATGGGCCTCCTGCACTGCCACAATGATGCCACCCGAAGGTTGCAGGAACAGCAACTCATATTCCGCCTGGGAACCCTGCAGCCATATGGTATCAATGTGGACTTCACCAGTTTCAAAATCTCCCCTTCCCCCACTGCATCCCTAAACCAGCCCAGTTCATCCCCTCCCCCCACTGCACCACACAACCAGCCCAGCTCTTCCCCCCCACCCACTGCATCCCAAAACCAGTCCAACCTGTCTCTGCCTCCCTAACCGGTTCTTCCTCTCACCCATCCCTTCCTCCCACCCCAAGCCGCACCCCCAGCTACCTACTAACCTCATCCCACCTCCTTGACCTGTCCGTCTTCCCTGGACTGACCTATCCCCTCCCTACCTCCCCACCTACACCCTCTCCACCTATCTTCTTTACTCTCCATCTTCGGTCCGCCTCCCCCTCTCTCCCTATTTATTCCAGTTCCCTCCCCCCATCCCCCTCTCTGATGAAGGGTCCAGGCCCGAAACGTCAGCTTTTGTGCTCCTGAGATGCTGCTTGGCCTGCTGTGTTCATCCAGCCTCACATTTTATTATATTGTCTAGGGGTATGAGTTCAAATCCTATCCCAGCCGCTGCTGGAATTTAAATTCAATTAATAATTCCAGAACTGAAAGTTCATCAGAGTAACACTAATCTCAAAGTTATTGTCTATTGTTGCAATGCCCTGATTCAAAAGTATTTAGCGAAGGAAATCTGCCATCCTTACTCGGTATGGCCTACATGCAACTCGCTGACTCTTACCTGCTTTTCGAAATGACCAAGCAAGCCACTCAATCAAAGGGCAATTAGTGATGAGTAACAAATGCTGGCCTTGCCACTCATGCTCACATCCCATGGCAGAATTTCTTTAAAACTCTCTCATCTAAGGGCAGTGATTCTGACTGTGAGGCTATAATGGACTATTGTACATGAATCGGGAACAAAAACCAAGTTGTGGAAAAGCTCAGCAGGCCTGACAGCATCTGTGAAGGAAAAAACTGAGTTAACATTTCAGGTTAGAAGACCCAAAATGTTAACTCTGCTTTTACCTTCACAGATGCTGCCATACCTGCTGAGCTTTTCTTGCAACTTTGTTTTTGTTTCTGATTTACAGCATCCGCAGTTCTTTCCGTTTTTATTGTAAATGAATAGTAGTTAGTGTCACAGAAGAGTAGATAAGGATTCAGAGCACTCAAGAAACACTGACCAGACACAATTAGAACATGAATGGCTTAAGAAGTTAATTTTTGACAAGAGGCTGCAGAATTATGTCCCCAGCCGTCTGTGCCACTTGACAAGTCAGGACCCTAAAAGAAATCTGACCTGATAGATCGGGTTTCACTGAAAGAACAAACAAGCAGTGAAGCTTCACACCGGATGTGGGAAGTCTAAAATCTAGCTTCAAGTGCAGCAATAGAAGTAGCCGCGATTTAGGAAAAAAAGTCATAACCTGAAACTACAGAAGAGGAGGCCAAAGGGCTTTTGAGCCTAATGACCTAAGCATTTGATTTTAAGACTTTTATAACTTCAAAATCTTAATTTTTTTTAGAAATCAATAAGTGCAATTTTTTTCCTTATGTTTATACTGTGATCTCTCGACTTTTAATATTAAGGCAAGTATTAAGTTATCCAAAGGCAATGTTGTTGATCAAACAGACTATGCCAAAGCTGTGTTTTTGAACAAAGTGTGTTGTGATTGTTTCTAGGTAATTTCTGGGGCTGTAAATTGTTAAAGGGGCAAGAAATGGCTTTAAGTAGGATTTGGGAGATCAGGGAGAATTTGAATGTTCCTGGAGACCATGTCTGCAGAATGTGTGTTTGGCTGCAAATTCTATCAGATCACATGGATCGATTGGAGCAGCAATCATAGACAATGAGGAGTTTACAACAGCAAGGGGGAGTGATGGATGGCAGTTTCAGGAAGGTAGCAAAAAATATAGATACAGTCAGTCAAGTCTGATGATTGACTGCTAGCTAAGGTCACAAGGTAGTGCAGAAATCTCCTGTGGCTATCCCCTACTCAAACAAGCATGCGATTTTGGAAACTGGGGGTGATGGCCTCTCAGGTGAATATAGCACTCACAGCCACACTCCTGGTCCTGTGACCAGGTCTACTGTAATGAGGGGCATGTAAGGTTCCAAGCAATCAGTTGCAAAAGGGGACTCTCTAGTTTGGGACACAGACAGATGGTTTTGTAGCTGTCGGCAAAACATCAGGATGGTGCCAGGGTCAAGGATGTTGTACAGTCATACAACATGGAAACAGACCCTTCAGTCCAAACAGTCTACACCGACCATATTCCCAAACTAAACTAATCCCATCTGCCTGTGCTTGGCCCATATCTATCCAATCCTTTCCTGTTCATGTACCTATCCAAACTTCTTTTGAATGTTTGAACTGTAAATGCATCCACCACTTCCTCTGACAGTTCATTCCACACACTAACCACTCTCTGTGTAAATAGGTTCTCTCTCAAGTCTCTTTTAAAACTTTCGCCTTAAACCTTAAAAATTTTACCTTTTAATCTTTAAAATTTTAACCTTTAAATATTAAACCCCTAATTTTGAACTCCCCCACCTTAGGGAAAAGACCCTCCCTATTCAGCTTATCCATGCCCCTCATGATTTTATAAATCTCCATAAGGTCATCCCTCAACATCTTATTCTCCAGTGAAGAAAGTCCTAGCCTAGCCAGCCTATTTTCATAATTCCAACCCTCCATTCTCAACCCTGCCCAATTTAATAATGTCCCTCCTACAGCAGGGCAATCAGGAATAAAAGACTGACCAAACTTGTAGGCTGATAAACAAACTTGGAGGAGAAAGATTTATATCAATTAGCACTGCTGTCTATTTTAATGCAAACTATTTGGCAGAAGATGATTTATTTCTAAAACAATAAACACAGATAATATTCATGGAAAACCAAGTCTACACCATTTCCACAGTTCAATCACAGCAGCACAATCCATCACTACACATGCTTTAAAGGCTGTTTGAGGAAATTTCCTTCACAAGAATGGGGAGATGATAATGATTTTGAAAGAACAACAGCTTCTGAGGAAACAAAACCATTTATAAGGTCATCTAACACAGAGGGAAGTTGTGCAGTTAACAATTTAACGTGCTGGATCAAAGAGGTGAAAGTGGATGCTCTTAGAGAAGATATGGAAAGGGGGATGGAAGAAAAAATTGAAACAGTCATGGGTTCAAGGATCAGGTTGGGGTATTTCTGAAGGGTGTGGTGGGCAAAAGGGGAGGAACAGAGTAGAGACTGCTGAACCTCAGATCTCTACCTTGATGATGAAAGAAAACACGAGTTTCTTATATTTAATGCTGTCTGCAGGTTTTAATGAAATTGTGGGCGATCTTTGCCTTGGAGTTAATCCGAGTGTTGTAGGTGATTTTGCTATGAGAGAGTTGAGGTGCAATATTGTTTAATGCGATCCATTCAAAGCATGGATTAGTGAGTAGTACTCCAGGCATGCTAAGATGTGCACCCTTTGAATTTTGTGCAATCACAGCACAAAACAGGCCATTCAGTCCATCAGGCCCCTACACATACGTATATTTACATTTCACTCCAGCCTCTACCCAAAATCTATTACCTTTTTATTCCTTTCTTCGTTGTGCTTACCTAGTTTCTCCTTAATTGCATCTACTTTATTGACTTCAATTACTTCCTGTGATAATGAGTTCTACATTTTCACCATTCTCTGAGTAACAATGTCATTCCTAAATTTCCCATTGAATTTATTGTAATTATTTTGCAGACTCAGTCCTGGTTTCATTTACAAACAACTTCTTTCATCACTGTGAAATGTTCTATTAGATTACTCTTCAGAAAATGGTGTTGGGGCCCTTGCTTTTTGTGTTATATAAAAGCTTTAGATTTGAATGAAGGCGGCTTGATCAACAAATTCATGACTGATGTGTAAATTGATGGGTTGGTAAATAGTGAGGAAGACAGCCTTAGACTACTGTAGGGTATAGATAGACTGTTCAGATTGACTGATCAATGGCAAATGGAATTCAATTAGATAAATATGAATGTCTCGGAGAGGGTGCAGAATATTCTGACAGGGGCGAGTGACCAGCAGGAGATCGTTATGCATGCTGTACCAATGATATACATAGGGAAAAGGATGACATTATGCAGAGAGAATATAGGAAACTGGACAGGAGGTTAAAAAGTTGGTACTTGAGTGTAGTAATATCTGGACTACTACTGGTGCCACATGCTTTTGAGAGTAGGAATAGAAGGACAGAGTGGATGAATGCTTGACTGACGGGATGGTGCAGGGGGTAAGCGTTTGGACCAATGGCATCTTTTCCAGAGTAGAAATGACCTGTATAAGAGGGGCAGGTTCCATCTCAATCGAAGGGGACCTATATCCTTGGAGAATGATTTGCTACTGCTTTTCAGGAGGCTTTAAACTTTTAGGGGCGGGGGGGGGGATGACCCTATTGAGAAAAGGGAAGAGGCTGAGGCTGGTACAGTAGGTAAGGAGGGCAAGTGAAATAGTCAAGGCAGACAAGAATTTGGAGTAAAACAAGGTAAGGCTGATAAATTAAACAGCATTTATTTCATTGCAAGAGGCCTGACAAGTAAGGAAGATGTAGTCAGGGCATGTTTGGGAACACAGGACTGGGATATCATTGCTATTACAGAAATGTGGCTTGGGAACGGACAGGACTGGTAGCTTCAGGAGAGATACCAAGAACTTCAGATGCTGGAGTCAGAGACAACACGATGTGGAGCTGAAGAAACACAGCAGACCAGGCAGCATCAGAGGGGCAGGAAAGTCAAATTTTCATTTCCGGACCCTTCTTCAGAAATAGGGAGGGGGAAGGGAGTTTAGAATTAAAGAGTGAGAGAAGAGGTGGGGCTGGGAAAGGTAGGTGGGAGGTTGATAGGTTAGTTGAGTACAGGTAGAGTGGTGGGGATTGGTCAGTGGGATGGGTAGAACGGATAGATGAGACAGAAGATGGACAGGCTGTGTCAGGTCAAGGAGGTGGCAATGAGAGGGAGGTTTGGACATGGGATGAGGCCGGGGGGGGTGGGGAGATTTTAAAACTGGTGAACTCCACTTTGAGGCCATCGGACTCCCATGGTATAGTTGCTACGGGAAGGATGGAAAGGGATGCAAAAGAGGGGGTGTGGTGTTTTGGTTAGGGATAACACTATGGCTGTACTTCAGGAGACATTCCGAGGAGATCGTCTAGTGAAGTTATGTGGGTGGAACTGAGAAATAAGAAAGGGATTATGGCCTTGCTGGGATTGTATTATAGCGCAACCACCTCCCCTCCCCACCCCCACCACCCCTCACCCCCCAACAGTCGGTGGGAAATTGAAATGCAAACATTTAAGAAGATCTCAGATGTCTGTCAGAACAATAGGGCTATAATGTTGGGGATTTTGATTTTCCAAACATAGACTGGAACTGCAATAGTGACAAGGGCTTGGATGAGGAAGAATTTGTCAAGTATATACAAGAAAATGTTCATATTCAATGTGGATGTATGTGCTAGAGAAGGCCCAATTCTTGCCCTTCTGTTGGGAAATAAGGTAGGGCAAATTACGGAGGTTGTCAGAGGGGGTGCAATTTGAGCAAGTGATCATATTTCTATCAGTTTAAAAATTGTTTTGGAAAAGCATAGAACTGATCAAAAAGTTAAAGCTCTAAATTAGGGTTAGGCCAATTTTGACAGTATTAGACAGGAACTTTCAAAAATTGACTGGGGGACAGATAAAGGGATGATGGGGAAGTAGGAAGCCATTAAAATTGAAGGGCAAGGCTGGTAGGCATAGGGAATGCTGGGTGACCAGAGAAATTGAGGCTCTGGTCAAGAAAAATGAGGAGGCATATATTAGGTATCGACAGCCATGGTCAAATTAATCCCTGGAGGATATAAGGGCAATAGCATTATACTTGAGAGGAAAGTCAGGAGGGCAAAAAGGGGAATTGAGATAACATTCACAAATAGAGTTAGAACATAGAACATAGAACATTACAGCACAGTACAGGCCCTTCGGCCCTCGATGTTGTGCTGACCTGTCATACCAATCTGAAGCCCATCTAAACTACACTATTCCATGTACGTCCATATGCTTGTCCAATGACGTCTTAAATGTACTTAAAGTTGGCGAATCTACTACCATTGCAGGCAAAGCGTTCCATTCCCTTACTACTCTCTGAGTAAAGAAACTACCTCTGACATCTGTCCTATATCTTTCACCCCTCAATTTAAAGCTATGCCCCCTCGTGCTCGCCGTCACCATCATAGGAAAAAGGCTCTCCCTATCCACCCTATCTAACCCTCTGATTATTTTATATGTCTCAATTAAGTCACTTCTCAACCTTCTTCTCTCTAATAAAAACAGCCTCAAGTCCCTCAGCCTTTCCTCGTAAGACCTTCCCTCCATACCAGGCAACATCCTAGTAAATCTCCTCTGTACCCTTTCCAAAGCTTCCACATCCTTCTTATAATGCGGTGACCAGAACTGTACACAATACTCCAAGTACGGCCGACTCCAGAGTTTTGTACAGCTGCAGCATAACCTCTTGGTTCCGGAACTCAATCACTCTATTAATAAAAGCTAAAACACTGTATGCCTTCTTAACAGTCCTGTCAACCTGGGTGGCAACTTTCAAGGATCTGTGTACATGGACACCGAGATCTCTCTGCTCATCTACACTACCAAGAATCTTACCATTAGCCCAGTACTTTGCATTCCAGTTACTCCTACCAAAGTGCATCACCTCACACTTGTCTGCATTGAACACCATTTGCTACCTCTCAGCCCAGTTCTGCAGCTTATCTATGTCTCTCTGCAACCTACAGCATCCTTTGTCACTATCCACAACTCCACCGACCTTAGTGTCGTCTGCAAATTTACTAACCCATCCTTCTATGCCCTCATCCAGGTCATTTATGAAAATGACAAACAGCAGTGAACCCAACACCGATCCTTGCGGTACAGGTAGTTAAGGAGAATCCAAACAGATTATATAATAGATTATGAGTAAAAGAGTAACTTGAGAGAGAATAAGGCCCCTTAAAGATCAACATGGCCATAAGGCCATAAGACATGGCAGCAAAAATCAGGCCATTCAGCCCATCAAGTCTTCTCTACCATTCAATCATGGCTGATAAGTTTCCCAACCGTATTCTCCCACTTTCTCTCTCTGTAATCCTTGATCCTTTGACATTAATGGATTTCTATGTGTTGGAAGCTTAGGAGATGGATCGGATAGTCAATGATTATTTTGTCTCAGTTCTTATTGTGGAGAAAGACATGGAAGCTAGGGTACCTGGGAAAATAAACAGTGATGTCTTGAAGAGAGTTAATATTACAGAAGAGAAGGTGCTGGAGGCCTTAAAACGTTTAAATGTAGATAAATCCCTGCAACCTTATCAAACGAACTTTATGGAAAGATAGGGAAGAGGTTGCTTGGTCCCCGTGCTGAGATATTGTATCATCAGCAGCCACAGATAAGGTGCCAGAAGACAGGAGGTTGGCGAATGTGCTACCATTATTTAAGAAAGGCTGTAAGGAAAAGCCAAGGATCGATAGACTAGCATGCCTTAAAGTCAGTGATGGCTAAGTTGTTGGAGGGGATTCTGATGGGCAGGATTTACAAAAATTTGGAAAGGCAAGAATGATTATGGATAGCCAACATGGCTTTGTGCATGGAGATCATGTCTCATTAACTTGACTGAGTTTTTGAAGAGGTGGCACAAAAGATCAACAAAGGCAGTGCAGTAGATGCTGTCTACACGGACTTTGACAAAGCATTCAAGAAGGTTTATCAACGAAGACTGGTTAGTAAGGTTAGGTTACATGAGATCCAGTGGAAGTTAGACAGATGAGTACAAAACTGGCTTGAAGGTCAGACACAGAGGGTGGTGGTAGAGGGTTGCTTTTTGGACTGGAGGACCTTGGCCAGCGGTGTGCTACAAGGATTGATCTGGGTCCACTGCTATTTGTCAGTTATGAAAATGATTTGGATGCGAATACGGGAGATATGGTCAGTAAGTTTGCAGATGATACTGCAATTTTAAAAGGGCCTGAAGGGGACCATTTTCATGCAGAAAGTGATGCTTTTATGGAACGATCTATCAAAGAAAGAGATGCAAGTGGGTACAATTATAACATTTAAATGAAACTGGATTGGTGTATGAATAGGAAGGGCTTAGGGGGATATGGGCCAAAAGCTGGCAAATGGGACTACATCAGATTGGTGTGTCTGGTTGGTGCAGCCGAGTCGGACAAAAAGGGCTATTTCTGTATTGTGTCATTTTACATGCTTTTTCTTTCTTTTGGTTAACGCGGTGGTCATTCATTGAAATACAGTCACACAAACCTGCAGAGTTCCTTAAACAACAGAATCAAAGTTTATTACAAAAGATATAATAACAAAAAGCACGTTACCTAGATATAGAACAGTTCCAAAGTAAAACTTAAAACACACAACAACAGATTCAATCCATTCCCTAACAATATCAGACATAACAAGGTGCAGAGCTGGATAAACACAGCAGGCCAAACAGCATCAGAGGAGCAGAAAGGCTGACGTTTCGGGCCTAGACCCTTCTTCAGAAAAAAAAAGGGTCAAGGCCTGAAACGTCAACCTTCCTGCTCTTCTGATGCTGCTTGGCCTGCTGTGTTCATCCAGCTCTGCATTTTGTTATCTCAGATTCTCCAGCATCTGCAGTTCCTGCTACCCCTAACAATATCACTTTGCAGCAATTAACATCTGAAAGCTCAGATTTTCTCAGTTTTTTTAACAATCTGCAGATTTCCAATGGCTCCTGGTCTGGATCCAAACAGGAGTCATTAGACTCAAAATATTACCATCTGCTTCCCTCTCCACAGAAGCTGCAGGATGTCCAGCAAGTACAGTGTTTTGTTTTTACTTGTGGTTCCAAAGCTGCAAACACCACATTTTTCTACTGACGTAGCTCTGCTTCCTCCAAACTGTTCTTTACTCCTTACTTCAGGGAATATGTTTCTGAACCCAATTATATCTGCTCCAAAAATGCCAAAAGGTTCAATCTGAGTTTTCTAAGCAAAACTGAAAACTTGAATTGTGAAGGCTACATGCTAAATGAAATTAAAATATTTGTTATGGCCACAGAGAGTAAGTTAAAAGAAGTTAAAAGCCAGTTGCTCTTCACATTTGGCCATAACACGAGAAAACAATAGCACAAGTAAGCAAGCAAAAGACATAAGAACATAACAACTAGGAGCACGAATAGGCCATCTGGCCCTCAAGCCTGCCCCGCTATTTAATGAGATCATGGCTGATCTTTTTGAGACTCAGCTCTAATTATCTGCCCACTCATCATAACCCTTAATTCCTTCACTGTTCAAAAATTTATCTAGCCTTGCCTTAAAAACATTCAGCGAGGTAGCTTCAACCACTTCACTGGGCAGGGAATTCCACAGATTCACATCCCTTTGGGTGAAGAAGTTCCTCCTGACCTCAGTCCTACATCTGCTTCCCTTTATTTTGAGGCGATGCCCTCTTGTCCTAGTTTCACCTGCTAGTGGAAATGACCTCCTGCCTCCACCTTATCTATTCCCTTCATAATCTTATATGTTTCAGTAAGATCTCCCCTCATTCTTCTGAATTCTAATGAGTATAATCCCAGCCTAATCAGCGTCTCTTCATAATCCAACTCTCTCAACTCTGGAATCAACCGAGTGAATCTCCTCTGCACCCCCTCCGCTGCTAGTATATCTCTTCTCAAGTAAGGAGACCAAAACTGCACACAATACTCCAGGTGTGGCCTCACCAGGATCCTATACAGTTGCAGCGTAGCCTCCCTGTTTTTAAACTCCATCCCTTGGCAATGGCAGACAGAATTCCATTTGCCTTTTTAATTACCTGCTGCACCTGCAAACCTACCTGCTGCAATTAACGTGCAAGGAGTTATTCTTACCAAAAAATAGATGACCTCACACTTATCAACACTGTACTCCATCTGCCAGACCTTTGCCCACTTAGACTATCTATACCCCACTGCAGACTTTTAGTGTCTTCTGCAGACTTTGCTCTACCACTCACCTTAGTGTCATCTGCAAATTTTAACCATCACACTTCGTCCCCAACTCCAAATCATCAATGTAAATTGTAAACAATTGCGGTCCCAACACATGATCCCTGAGGCACAGACCGCCAAACAGAAAAAAACACCCATTTACCCCCACCCTTTGCTTTCCACTGGTCAACCAATCCTCTATCCATGCCAATACATTACCTGTAATACCGTGTAACTTTATCTTACATAGCAGCCTTTGATGTGGCACCTTTCAAATGCCTTCTGGAAATCCACATACACCACATCCACAGGTTCCCCATTGCCCACCATGTAAGTAATGTCCTCAAAGAATTCTGTTAAATTAGTTAAAGACATCCAAAAGAGAGAGACTGAGACACAGTGAAGTGAAAGAAATAGAGACAGACAGAAGAGAGATAAAAAGAGGAAGTGAGAAAGCAATACATGCAAAACGAGGAAGAACAGAGAGTTAGAGATAGAAAAAGGTATATGGAAAGTATTTAATTACTGTACAGCGCTATGCTCCTGCAGTCAGAAATTACATGTTTGAACTTTAAACAGAGTTCCAGTTCCAAGAAAAATCTTTGAATTTGAAATATAAACTTGTTTTCTCTCTCAACAGATGTTGCCAGGTCTGCTGAGTTCCTCTGGCATTTATTGATTTTGAAAAGCAGTGATAGTTAAATGTAAGATATGTAACAATGAGCACAATGATCAGATAAGAATGCAAAAGATGAACCAATAACGCCTCCCAATCCAGTTAAAAATTGCTTAATATTGCAGCTGAATCCTTAGAAACACATTGGATTGCATTGAAAAATGAGCTGGTTTCAGGGCTGCAGATAAAAATAGACCATTTGTAGATGTTTGTCTTCAAGTCGGCTGCATCATTTATTAAGTAATATAATTTAATGTGTAAGAACAGAAAACTTAAAAAAAATTGTGGTCTCTACACAATATTGGTCAGATTCCAAACTGTGAAGGTGGTTCCAGTGAGAGTTGGTAGAGGGGACAGTAGATTCAGTGGTGGACTTATCATTGCTGTTAAGTTCAAATGTAGAATTTTACATGAAAAGACTGCAGAACATGCTAGCAATAAACGACAAAGCATGTTAGTATCAGAAAATATCATTTGTTTAAAAAATCTCTCATCTTCTTCTGCTGATTTTGCCATTCATATCATCATTGTTTGCTGACTTGTTTCCAGTCTTTTCAGGCAGTTTTCATTTTTCTTAATGCTGAAATTCCAGGATAAGAGAGAAATTATTTACTGCACACAACCTTTCTAACTTTAAAATATAAAATTTGCAAGAGTAATAGATGGGGGGAGGGATAAGGCAATTAGACAAGACTTAGGATGCATAGAATGGGGTAGCAAAATGCAGGGGATGGGGACAATCGAAATGTGGAGCTGGTTTAAGGAACAAATGTTGCGTGTATAGGCATGTCCCTGTCAGGCAGGGAGGACGCGATAAGGTCAGGGAACCGTGGTTTACGAAAGAAATTGTATCTCTTGTTAAGCGGAAGAGGGAGGCTTATGTGACGATGAGACGAGATGGTTCAGATGAGGCAATGGAGAGTAACAGATTAGCTAGGAAGGATTTAAAGAGAGAGTTAAGAAGAGCAAGGAGAGAACATGAGCAGTCATTAGCAGGTAGAATAAAGGAGAACTCTAAAGCTTTCTACAGGTATGTGAGGAATAAAAGGATGACTAGGGTAAGAATAGGACCAGTCAAAGACAGAAGTAGGAAGGTGTGCGTAGAGGAGAAGACTGAGATACGGACTATTAGATTTGAAAGGATTGAGGTTAGTAAGGAGGAGGTGTTATCAATTCTTGAAGGTGTGAAGGTAGATAAATCCCCTGGTCCGGAGGGGATTTTCCTGAGGATTCTCTGGGAAGCTGGAGAGGAGATGGCGAAGCCTTTGGCCTTGATCTTTGAGTCCCCATTGTCTACAGGTTTAATACCAGAGGACTAGAGGATTGCACTTGTTGTGCCCTCGTTCAAGAAGGGCAGTAGAGATTACCCATGTAATTATAGACCAGTGAGCCTTACATCTGTTATAGGAAAAGTTTTGGAAAGCATTATAAGAGATAGGATTTATAATCATCTAGCAAGCAATAATTTGATTGGAGATCGTCAACATGGATTTGGCAAGGGCAGGTCGTGTCTCACAAACCTCACTGAGTTTTTTGAGAAGGTGACCAAGCATGTGGATGAAGGTAGGGCAGTTGATGTGGTGTACATGGGCTTCAGTAAAGCCTTTGATAACGTTCTGCATGGTAGGCTATTGAAGAAAATACGGAGGCATGGGATTGAGGGAGATTTAGATTAGAAACTGGCTTTCTGTAAGAAGGCAACGAGTGGTGGTTGATGGAAAATATTCAGCCTGGAGTCCGGTTACTAGTTGTGTGCCTCAAGGATCTGTTTTGGGGCCACTGCTGTTTGTCATTTTTATAAATGACTTGGACACAGGCATAGGTGGATGGGTTAGTAAGTTTGCAGATGACACTAAAGTTGGTGGAGTGGTGGACAGTGTGGAAGAATGTTGCAGGTTGCAGGGAGACTTGGATAAACATAGAACATTTATAGAACATAGAACATTACAGCACAGTACAGGCCCTTCGGCCCTCGATGTTGTGCCGATCTGTCATACCAATCTGAAGCCATCTAACCTACACTATTCCTGCAGAATTGGGCTGAAAGTTGACAAATGGAGTTCAATGCGGTTAAATGTGAGGTGATTCACTTTGGGAAGAATAATAGGAAAGTAGAATACTGGGTCAATGGAAAGATTCTTGGTAGTGTGGATGTGCAGAGGGATCTTGGTGTCCATGTACATAGATCCCTGAAAGTTGCCACCCAGGTTGATAGTGCAGTTAAGAAGGCATATCGTGTGTTAGGTTTTACTGGGAGAGGGATTGAGTTCCGGAGCAGTGATGTCATGCTGCAACTGTACAAAACGCTAGTGCAGCCTCATTTGGAATATTGCATACAGTTCTGGTCGCCCCATTACAGGAAGGATGTGGAAGCATTGGAAAAGGTGCAGAGGAGATTTACCAGGATGTTGCCTGGTCTGGAGCGAAGGTCTTATGAGGAAAGGCTAAGGAACTTGGGTCTGTTCTGATTGGAGAGAAGAAGGCTAAGAGGGGATTTAATAGAGACATACAAGATGATCAAAGGATTAGATAGGGTGGACAGTAAGAGTCTTTTTCTTAGGATGATGACGTCGGCTTGTACGAGGGGGTCATAGCTGCAAACTGAGGGGTGATAGATTTAAGACAGATGTCAGAGGCAGGTTTTTGACTCAGAGAGTGGTAAGGGCGTGGAATGTCCTGCCTGCCAATGTAGTTAACTCAGCCACATTGGGGGCATTTAAACAGTCCTTGGATAAGCGTATGGATGATGATGGGATAGAGTAGGGGGACGGGCTTAAATTAGTTCACAGGTCGGCGCAACATCGAGGGCCGAAGGGCCTGTCCTGCGCTGTATTGTTCTATGTTCTATGTCCTCTGTTCTAAATGTAAACATAAATTAAGCTTTGTAATACACCTCTATTGCTGACAAGCTGATTTTGAGCACAAATACTGACTAAACAGGCTTATCTTTGATAATTGGATACATTTCAACTGTGAAGTGTGACTGAAATCATCTGCTGCTAAATGTATATCCAAAAAGGTATAAGGCTGCTCTTAGAGCACACTTAATCAAAAATACAAACAAGAGAAGTATTGTGCTTAACAGCCAGATGTTACATTTCCAATTCGAAGTATGATTGTGGAACAAGGCCTTCAACATATTCTACACATCTTTGTCCTGTCATTGTGCAGGCCTCTGGTAAATGAGATAGAATTGTTGCCAGGAGGCTGTGCACTAACAACTGAGCTGAAGCTGACTTTACAAATACTTCATTCTATTTAATTGTGTATTCTCGTCAAAATGTGCTTTTTGAACACAAATTATGTATTTACATTCTAATCAAAGCAGCAGCTCAACAAGTGGAGTAGTCAGACATTTTACAGTTATGTCCTAAATAAGATGTCATAAAGGCTTCGTCAAACCTTACATTCCAAACTAATGGCAAAACTTAGGATTTATGTGAGAGAATATGCAGTCAGTTTAAACGTGAAAGAAAATAAACAACCAACTTTTCAGTTTTTCCAAATACGTCACTATTTTCTTTCTGTTGAGTATGTTTACAGACAAGGATTTAGTTGTCATAACAACAATGGTTTATGCAGCACTTTTTTCTGCAAAAAAAGGTATGGACCGCCAACTGGAGCAGACACAAGGCAATCTGGGCAATGGTCGTCTGTTCAAAATCCTTCATCTGCTTGCAGAGCAGAACAGACTCAGCTTTCATCTCACAGGTCATTCCTGATAGATTTATCAACATTTTCTTCACTGCCAGAGGTCCTTTTGTTATCTACCATTGTCCAGATAATAGACAATGGCACAGTTTTTCCAGTCTGGCTTATGCATAAGTAGAAGACACATCACGTAGTGTAGAACACATTCTTTTTGTTAACGTTTCCTCCTGTCATGTAAGAATTGCACTATAAACCTGCAAAACTTATGACCAGGTAAGAAAGAATAGGCTTTTCCAGCACTCAAGTGTTTTTCCCTTTTTACATAGGAGCTGGGAGTGAAGGCAGTTTAGAATCTGAAGTCTTTCATAAATGAATAGCAGAGGCCATTTAACTCCTTAACCATGTAATGTAAGTACAGGAGAGGCTGTTCAATCCCTCACGTCTCTTAAAGAATTAACACAAGGGCAGTCAGCATCTCAAGCCTGTACATAAGAATGGTATAAAAATACATAAATGGAATTGATCCAATTGCCACAACAGACATATGATTGCGTGATGACTAAGTTTGGAAGTCAAGTACAACATTTCAAAAGGACAAACTAAACAGTGATGTAACCAATAATAAAGAAAAATATTTGGAAATGAGTAGACCATTCTGATCCTCAACAGAGTTTCACTAAATCAATTAGATTATGGTTGATTTGCATGCCAACTATATTAGCCCACTTACCTCTTTTGAAATTCACTGATAGAACATGCTGGCTGGCCAGCATTTATTGCTCATTCCTATTTGCCCTTTAGAAGGTGTTGGTAAGCTGCTACCACCACAAATCAGTGTAGTCCATATGCTGTGGGTAAGTCCACGGTGCAGTTTGGGAGGAAGTTCCTGGATTTTGACCCAGCAGCAATGATGGAACAATATATTTCCAAGTCAGGATAATGAGTGGCTTGGATGGGATACTGGAGGTAGTAACATTCCCATGTATCTGCTACTGTTCTCTTTTAGATGGAAATGGTCCTGTGTTTGGAGGGTGCTGTCTAAGGAATTTTAGTAAATTGCTACACCTGTCGACAGTTTATACACATGCTAATGAGTGTTAGTGGTGAAGGGGGCAGTTGATTGATTATGTGGTGCCAATCAAACAGGCTGCTTTGTCCTTGATGGTTTCAGCGTCAAGTGTTGCTGGAGCTGCACTCATCCAGGCAAGTAGTGAATATTCAATCTGTCAATCTCTCCTGACATGTGTCTTGAGGTGAGTTATTTACTTCAGTGTTCCTAGTCTCTGACCTGCTCTTGTAGCCACAGCATTTATATGGCAAGTCCAGTTGAGTGTCTGATCAATGGCACCCCCAAAATGTTGATAGTAGGGGATTCAGTGATGGTAACGCTGTCAAGGGCTAGTATTTAGATTGTCTCTTAGTAGAGAAGGTCATTGTCTAGCATTTGTGTGGTGGAAATGTTACTTGCTACTTTTCAGCCCAAGCCTGGATATTGTCCAAACGTTGCCACATTTGAATATGACTACTTCAGTCTATCTGTCCTTTCTGCCTAATCTTCAATATCTTCACCTCAAAATGATTTGTCTTTGAAACTTCAATTAACTCAATTGCAACATATTGTGGAATTCCTAGGGATAGAGAATTTCAGATTTCCAAAATCACCGTATTTGGCAAAGTATTCCTTAGTTTCACCCCAAAGGTTCAACTCTATTTTTGAAACCATAAACTTCTAGTTATTTGAATATCTAACTTTTGCTGCCAACCCACAAGGCACCAGTTTCCTGCCATGGATGTCCGACCATCTGATCATACATTAAAAGGCCTCAGGTGGAGACTATTCCACATTTGTACTCTGCAGTACACCCCTCAGCATATAATCTTGAATCTTGGAACCTGAGGATTTGCAACACTCCGTTGTAGATTACTTTTTGCGTTGGAAGACCAAAATATTTCCGGTAGATCAAAACCTATCTTTCACCAAGATGATATTCCTCCAACAGCAGTAGCTGTTTATTTTGATGTATGTCCTGAGAACATCATTTAGAGCAGAGTCCTGTATCACAAGACTTCAGGATGAACCTCAACAAACACGGCAACTACAACATTTTACAGACCTCTTCTGCAAAGGCAGAATCTAGCAGGAAGTTAACAATGATTTTTTTTGCACTACAGCTCCCTCACGGGAAATATGCAGACGGAATGAAATTTGGAGAATGGGGAAGGATCCGAAAGGTGTGCCCTTCTTAGCATCAGCCAAGCTATGTCTTGGTCCTCTTTACTAAGTTCTGGTGATGAAGCATTCTATAAAATGATTGAGTGTGCTCAGGGAACCACTGAACAGGACTCAGCATCATCTTTTCCTGCAGGCCCAGATGACATTAGATGCGATACACTGTCTGAAGGACTAGTGGTCAAACATGTTTATCTGCACAATCTTTTGCATAAGGAACAGGTAGCATGGCATGTCCACTTGAATGGAATATTCTACAGCAACATGGCTAGACCCATCCTTCATAATGATGGGACAGGTAGAAACATGGCATTTAGTGTCTGTGAACCAAGAATCTTGATATAGACACATAAAACAGCAGCCTGCAGGATGAGCATTTGGAAAATTTGATTATTTTGCCTCTGGGCTAAATTCAACTCATGCAGTAGAGATTGGGGCTTGAACTAGGAATCTTGGTTGTCTGTATGGTTTAACTAATTACTTCTAAGATTTACTGAATCATTTGAGCCGAACCCAATGTTCTGTGCAAAAGGTTGTGGTTTTAGAGTTAGGATTAGAGACTAAACTGGCAATGTAGAACAGAACTATAACAGAGAAAAAAAATCTCATAACACTATGATAATATTTAAACCTAATGCTGAAAATCAGTAGAATTGACTTTCAAGGAACATACCACCTGCTGTAGCATCAATGAGAGCTCCATATCAGTCACGTCCATGAGGCAGAAATCAAAAGTCACCCCTGGATCATCTGATAGACACAGCTAAATAGTTTAGAATCCTAATAGTGTGGAAACAGGCCTTTCGGCCCAACAAGTCCATACTGACCCTCCGAAGAGCATCCCACTCGGCTTACTCCCTTACCCGATTCCAGTAACCCTGCATTTCCAGCGCTAATCCACCTAACTTGCATGCCCCTGAAAAATTTAGCTTGGCCAATCCAGCTAACCTGCATATCTTTGGACTGTAGGAGGAAACACACGCAGACTCAGAGAAAATGTGTAAACTCAACACAGACAGTCGCCCAAGGTTGGAATTGAACCCAGGTCCCTGACCCAGTTGAGCCAGCAGCGCTAACCACTGAGCCACCATGGATGCAACTTTGCAGAAAATATCTTCTGTTCAATTTATTCATTCAGAAGATGTTGAAATAGATTACAAGGCCAGCATACATTGCCATGGCCATGAGAAAGCAATGGTCAACCTTCTTGTTGAATCTTTGTAGACAAAATGGTCAAGACACTTCTGCTATGCTATTAGGGAATTTCAGGAATTCTCCAGTGATATATTTACAAGTCAGAATAGCATAAGACTTCAGGGGGAACTTGGACGTGGAGGGCAAAGGGGAATCTGATTAAAACTTACAGAATAGTGACAGGTCTAGACTGGATGCAATGGAAATGTTTTCACTAGTGGGAGACATTAGAATCCAAGGGCACTGCCTCAGAGTGAAGTAACAACCTTTTAGAACTGAGATGAGGAGGAAATTCTTCAACTGGTTAATATATGGAACTCACTGCTGCAGAAGGCTGTGCAGACCAAGTCCTTGAGTATATTTATGACAGGGATAGATAGGTTCTTGAAAAGTTAGAAGTTTCAAGGGTTCTGTGGAGAAGGCAGGAGAATGAGGTCAAGAAACGTCACAGCAATGATCAAATGGTAGAGCAGACTTGATGTGCTGAATGGCCTAATTCTGCTCCTAAATCTTATGATCTTAAGGTCGTATTTCTGTCATAGCTGTACCTATTGTTCTACATTTTGGAAAAAAAGGATTTTGAAGTTTTAACAAGAAGCCTTGGTAAGTTACTGCAGTGCACCACTTAGTAGATGCTATAGGTTAGTGGTGGATGGAGTGAATGTTAAGGGAATTGATGTGTTGCTCAAACAAATGTTTCATAGGTCTTGTGTATTTTGCAATCATACAATTTCCCTCCAGGAAACTGGACAGCATTCCATCATATTCCAAATTTATTTCTTAAAACTAGTGGAGAGGTTTTGAGGAGTCAGAAATTGAATGACTTGCACAGGATACCCAGCTCTGAACAGCTCTAGGAGGTGCACCAATTAAGCACAGGTCTGATGGAGTTTGGGTCTCTTTCAAAAGTAACTTAAGCATTTCAAGAGTAGATTCAAGAATGTGTTGTACTGCGAAAACACAAACAGCAGTGCAGCTACAGTAGGGGCTTTTTCAATAGGTGAGCGAAGAAAGTTCGAAAGGCCTTTGTTCTTTGAGTTTATCTTACGAACAGTGGGTTGAGTCATTCATTCATTCCCTGCCCTATATAGTCTGATTGCTCATTTTATCTCTAATATCCAACACAGGTCAATTCTGCAGGAGAATCTAATGTGGAATGCAGCGGATCGGCAAAGCAATGATAGTCCATCTAAATCCAAACTTAAAAAGAAAAACAAAATCGACATTTTAATCTCTTTGGAATGCAATCAAATAATGCAGAGATTGCTAACAGCTGTCTCCTAATACACCAACAGTGCAGCACAAGCAGGTACAATCAGACATTGAGAGATAGTAAGAACTGCAGATGCTGGAGTCAGAGATAACCCCGTGTGGAGCTTGAGGAACACCGTGTGAAGCTGGAGGAACACAGCAGGCCAGGCAGCATCAGAGGAGCAGGAAAGTTGCCGTTTCGGGATGGGACCCTTCTTCAGTGTTGACCCGAAACGTCAACTTTCCTGCTCCTCTGATGCTGCCTGGCCTGCTGTGTTTCTCCAGCTCCATACTGTGTTATCACAATCAGACACTGCTTCCTCAGAGCCCCACATTATCCTGCCACCACATTTCACTGCAGAAAACTGCAGCACGTTGATAACAGGCAATGTCAAAATAGTAGAATTGAAAAAGGAATAATCTGTTATTAAAGCAGAGAGATCACTGCAGATCTAGTATTACCATTACGATCGTACTCTCAGGCAAACTCATCTCATACAGCAATAATAGAAAGGATTTGAATTTTTTTCAGGAAGATCACGCCAACTTGAGATACTGCAAGTTGAGTTGTGACAAGTCATGTAAGCTAAAGTTGAGCTTCTTGCAATAGGCACAGATGGAATGCTCAGAATTACTAAAAGCATTCATGAGCAAACTAGAACAAAGCTCATTGAAGGATCTCCTTTTCTCCAAGTTTCCATCCCGCACAGAATGAAATTGCTGTTGGAAGTTAAACTTCGACTTGTGCACGAAAATGAATTCATCTGCCATCTCTGCAGCTTTTCTTGCTCTTTGAATTTTCTGTTCCTCAACATAAGTTTAGGGCAGCATGGTGGCTCAGTGGTTAGCACTGCAGCCTCACAGTGCCAGGGACCCGTGTTCAATTCCAGCCTCAGATAACTGTCTGTGTGGAGTTTGCACATTCTCCCCATGTCTGCATGGGTTTTCTCCACGTGCTCTGGTTTCCTCCCACAGTCCAAAGATGTGCAAGCTAGGTGGATTGGCCATGCTAAATTTCCCATGGTATGCAGGGGTGTTAGGGTTATAGGGGGATGGGTGTGGGTGGGATGCTCCAAGAGGCAGTGTGGATTTGTTGGGCTGAAGGGCCTGTTTTCACACTGTAGGGAATCTAATCTAATCTAATCTAATCTAATCTAATCTAATCTAAGAAGCATGAGGAGGAAGGAAAGATGAAAATCTGCATTTTAAACAGAAACTGCTAGAATTAACAATAGGAATTGAAAGAAATGGCAAGTTAATGTTTTAAAAGAGAATCTTTGCTTGTACTAATGAAGAATGCCACCAAGCATTCTAGGTTCATTACAATTGGTGAATGAAAACAACAATTTGCATTTATATAGCATCAATAACAGGAAAATGCCCCATGGCACATCAAAAGAATATTACTGAACAAAATGTGGCACTGAATCACAAAAAGGCATAATAGGACAGATGAGCAAAAGCTTTATCCAATATTTATGTTTTTAAGAGCATCTTAAAGAATGTAGTGATATAGAGTGGGAGAGTTTTAGGAAGAAAATTCCAAAGGTTACAGTTCATACATCTGCAGGTAGTAGAAACTGGGCATGGTTAAGGAACCACGTAGCCATCATAACTATAGACCTGTCCATGCCTTTCACATGTACTGCATTCCTGGCAGTTCCCACTTTCACTCCTGATACACAGGGACAAGACAACAAAGCTTTTCTGCACGGATACCTGAAGGTTAACTTTGTGTTTGTATAGTTAATAGATGAGCAAAGATCTCAAAACCTATTCTGCAGAATTCTACTTTAATAGTTTCTCTCTAAAAATCAATTATAACCTGGTACTTATCAGAGGAAAAGTGAGTAATTTTCAACAACAAAAGCAGAAATTGCTGCAGAAACTCAGCAGGTCAAGCAGCATCTCTGGAAAGAAAGCAAAGTTAATGTTTTAAGACTGGAGACTCTTCATTTTATTTCAGCATCTGAATTACTTTGTTTTATTTTAGTACGCAGTTGTCATCTGTATATGAACGACCTGCACTCAGAGAAAGAAGAGTTCTGCCAGGATAGCACCTTTACACGTAGACCCCTCGTGCAATAACTGACGAAAAGTGAAAAATTCAAAGCTAATGGAGAGATAGAAAAGGCAGAAAGGAAGGGCAGTGTGCTATAGACATACAGAATGTAAAATCGTAGATGACGGTCTTTAGTGCAGGCTCTGTTTTCTCCACATTTATATCCGACGTTTACAAAAGCCAGGGAGTATAACAAGAGGTTTGCAATTCTAAATTAGAGGTATACAGAGATAAATAGCCAGTACACTTGGTGGTGAGATGTTTGATAGGTGAGTGGAACTTGACAGGGACAGGAATGGTTGTTGCAGATTCCGGGATTTAGATGTTTCAGTAAGAGCAGAGAAAATGGTAAAAGAGGGGGAGGTGTGGCATTGTTGGTCAAGGACAGTATTACAGTTGCAGAAAGGATGTTTGGGGGCTCGTCAACTGAGGTAGTATGGGCTGAGCTTAGAAACAGGAAAGGAGAGGTCACAGCGTTGGGAGTTTTCTATAGGCCTCCAAATAGTCCCAGATATGTAGAGGAAGGGATAGCAAAGATGGTTCTCGATAGGAGTGAGTGATAGTAGTTATCATGGGGGACTTCAACTTTCCAAATATTGACTGGGAACACTATTGTTCGAGTACTATAGATGGGTCAGTTTTTGTCCAGTGTGTGCAGGAGGGCTTCCTAACACAGTATGTAGACAGGCCAACAAGGGGCGAAGCTACATTAGATTTGGTACTGGGTAATGAGCCCGGCCAGGTGTTAGGTTTGGAAGTAGGTGAGCACTTTGGTGACAGCGATCACAATTCTGTTATGTTTACTTTAGTGATGGAAAGGGATAGGTGTATACCACTGGGCAAGAGTTATAGCTGGGGCAAAGGCAATTACGATGAGATTAGGCAAGATTTAGGGAGCATTCGATGGGGAAGGAAACTGCAGGGGATGGGCACATTAGAAATGTGGAGCTTATTCGAGGAAAAGCTCCTGTGTGTCCTAGATAAGTATGTACCTGTCAGGCAGGGAGGAAGCTGTAGAACGTGGGAGCCATGGTTTACGAAGGAAGTGGAATCTCTGGTCAAGAGGAAGAAGGCGGCTTATGTTAGGATGAGAATGTGAAGGCTCAGTTAGGGCGCTTGAGGGCTACGAGGTAGCCAGGAAAGACCTAAAGAGAGAGCTCAGAAGAGCCAGGAGGAGATATGAGAAGTTGCTGGCGGATAGGATCAGGGTAAATCCTAAAGCTTTCTATAGGTATTTAAGGAATAAAAGAATGATGAGAGTGAGATGAGGGCCAATCAAGGATAGTAGTGGGAAGTTGTGTGTGGAGTCAGAGGAGATAGGGGAAGTGTTAAATGAATATTATTCGACAGTATTCACTCTAGAAAACGACAATGTTGTCGAGGAGAATACTGAGATACAGGCTATAAGACTAAGTGGGATTGAGGTTCACAAGGAAGAGGTATTAGAAATCCTACAGAGTGTGAAGATAGATAAGTCCCCTGGGCCGAATAGGATTTATCCAAGAATCCTCAGGAAGCCAGGGAGGAGATTGCCGAGCCTTTGACATTGATCTTTAACTCGTCATTGTCTACAGGAATAGTGCCAGAAGATTGGAGGATAACAAATGTGGTTCCCCTGTTCAAGAAGGGGAGTAGAGACAACCCTGGTAATTATAGACCAGTGAGTCTTACTTCAGTTGTTGGTAAAGTGTTGGAAAAGGTTATGAGAGATAGGATTTATAATCATCTAGAAAAGAATAAATTGTTTAGGGGTAGTCAGCGCGGTTTTGTGAAGGGTAGATTGTGCCTCACAAACCTTATTGAGTTCTTTGAGAGGGTAACAAACCAGTTGACGTGGTGTATTTCAATTTCAGCAAGGTGTTCGATAAGGTTCCCCACTGGAGGCTATTGTACAAAATGCGGAGGAATGGGATTGTGGGAGATATAGCAGTTTGGATCGGAAATTGGCTTTCTGAAAAGAAGAGGGTGGTGGTTGATGGGAAATGTTCATCCTGGAGACCAGTTACTAGTGGTGTACCCCAAGGGTCAGTGTTGGGTCCATTGCTGTTCATCATTTTTATAAACGACCTGGATGAGGGCGTAGAAGGATGGGTTAGTAAATTTGCAGACAACACGAAGGTCGGTGGAGTTGTGGATAGTGACGAAGGATGTTGTAGGTTACAGACAGACATAGATAAGCTGCAGAGCTGGACGGAGAGGTAGCAAATGGAGTTTAATGCAGACAAGTGTGAGGTGATGCACTTTGGTAGGAGTAACCGGAATGCAAAGTACTGGGCTAATGGTGAGATTCTTGGTAGTGTAGATGAGCAGAGAGATCTCGGTGTCCATGTACACAGATCCTTGAAAGTTGCCACCCAGGTTGACAGGACTGTTAAGAAGACATACAGTGTTTTAGCTTTTATTAATAGAGGGATCGAGTTCCGGAACCAAGAGGTTATGCTGCAGCTGTACAAAACTCTGGAGTCGGCCGTACTTGGAGTATTGCGTACAGTTCTGGTCACCGCATTATAAGAAGGATGTGGAAGCTTTGGAAAGGGTGCAGAGGAGATTTACTAGGATGTTGCCTGGTATGGAGGGAAGGTCTTACGAGGAAAGGCTGAGGGACTTGAGGCTGTTTTTGTTAGAGAGAAGAAGGTTGAGAAGTGACTTAATTGAGACATATAAAATAATCAGAGGGTTAGATAGGGTGGATAGGGAGAGCCTTTTTCCTATGATGGTGACGGCGAGCACGAGGGGGCATAGCTTTAAATTGAGCGGTGAAAGATATAGGACAGATGTCAGAGGTAGTTTCTTTACTCAGAGTAGTCAGGGAATGGAACGCTTTGCCTGCAATGGTAGTAGATTCGCCAACTTTAAGTACATTTAAGACGTCATTGGACAAGCATATGGACGTACATGGAATAGTGTAGGTTTAGATGGGCTTCAGATTGGTATGACAGGTCAGCACAACATTGAGGGCCGAAGGGCCTGTACTGTGCTGTAATGTTCTATGTTCTATGTTCTATATGAAGTCATATTTGGGTTCCAGCATATTAATTCAAATATCATTCTAGTACTCATGTGTTGACTGAAGATACAAATTGCAAAAGCTCTTTAAAATTATACGTGGCAGAACAGTGATTCCACAACAATGTAGTTTGCAAAACGACCCATCTGAATACAACTATGGTGATTTTAAAAGGAACTGCAGATGCTGTAAATCAGGCACAAAAACAGAAGTTGCTAGAAAAGCTCACCAGGATGGCAGCATCTGTGAACAGAAACCAGAGTTAACATTTCAGGTCTGGTGACCTTCCTCAGAACCTCAGGAATCTGAGGAAAGTAGTCAATATCTAAACTTGAAGTGTGCTTATAAAGAAATCAGTTCTCTGGAGTTACTGATAGGGTGAAATGAAATTATATTTTTTAAGAAGAACTTATTGCTCCAAAAGATCCCAATCATTTATTCAGTGATCAGTGTAAGTAGAAAATCAGTAAACACGGTCTGCATTTATTTGATATGTTAGTCACAAATCAGCTTTGTATCAACGGACTCTATGTTAGCAGAGTGCGACAGAAGTCTATGCAAAATAGGGACTGAGAGGAGATCCTGATAAAACACAATTTAGGTGAAATAATGTGGATTAATGCTAGGATACTAAGTGAAGCATTTACAGCATCTTTGCCACTGAATTGTGATTTGTTCAAAAATTTATCATAAAGTAGCATGATCAGATTCTCTCTTGTTGGGAGTGGCCTTGTGGCACAAATATTATTGACCACTTATCAGGCCAAGCCATAACATTGCCCAGTCTTGCTGCATGCAAACATAAACTCTATCATCTGAAGTGATGTGAACTGACCTGCACATTGTGCAATCATCAGTGCAGGTCTGCACTTCTGACTCAATGATAAGACAGTAGTTATTGATGAAACATGCAATAATATCATCAAACCAGTCATCCTGAGGTCCAAATTAATGTTCTAGAAACATCAGTTCAAATTTCATCATGGCAGATGGTAGAAATTAAATTTATATACAAATCTGGAATTAAAAGCTGGTCTCTATAATAAGCACAGTCAATTGTGAGAAAAAACATCTGGCTCATTTATGCCCTCCAGGGAAGGTTATCCGCTGTTTTTGTGTGGTCTAAGGACTATGTGTAACTCCAACTCATCGCAACATGGTTGACTCTTAACTGCTCTCTGAAACAACTGATCGAGCTATTCCATTCAACAGACAAAGGATTGGCAACAAATTTAAGCCTAGCCCATAGCCAAAAAAATATTGAAGAATGAAAAGCAGCTGAAGATAGTAAGGCTCCAGAAATGTCAGGAACTCCAACTGCAATGAAATGACTGGCCCTTAAAAATTAAAAGCACCTTCATTTAAGTGAGGTGTTACATCACATTGTGAAGAGTTTTGGCCTGGACTCCCATTGGTTATAAATTTACAAGAACTCCTTGGTGCTCGATTCTAATATCTTCTTGATGTCTGGACCAGTCACTTTCAGTTCACCATTGAAATTTAGCTCGATGGTTCTGATTTAGTGAGGTCAAGTGATCGAAACTGAGTGTTCTTGGACTGGTTATCAGCAGAAAATGTCACTTGATATAACACCTTTGATCCATTTTTTTAATGATCTCATCTAAAGCACTCTCTTGATATCACATCATCAGTGTGGTACAGTGTGCAGTACCATCAACGTACACAGGTCTGAATACTAACATATTATTGGAGAGAGGATAGAAGCAAAATGTGATAGTAGCAAAAAGCAGGCAACTATCAGCCAATTAGCCTAACAGTTATTGTTGGAAAAGTTTTGGAATCAATTAAGAAAGTAACAGCAGAACATTAGCAAATGGGAAATACGAAGTTGTTCATTTTGGAAAGGAAAACCAAAGAAAAACATATTATTTAAACTGAGAAAATCTGCAGATAGCTGCAATACAAAGGGACTTGGAGGTACTCATACACAAAACACAGAAAGCTAACACACAAGTACAACAGGTAATCAGGGAGGCCAATGGAACATTGGCCCTTGTTTCAAAGGGGTTGAAATGTGAGATTAGAGGTTGTACAAGATGCTGATGAGATCACATCTGAAAAACCCTGAGCAACTTTGGTCTCTTTATTTAAGAAAAAAATAAGATTTGAATGGAGCTGTTTTTGTAAGGTGTGTTCAGGAGGGTTTCCTAACGCAGTACGTTGACAGGCCGACGAGGGAAGAGGCCATTCTAGACTTGGTGCTCGGAAACGAGCCGGGGCAGGTATCAGATCTTGTGGTGGGAGAGCATTTTGGTGATAGTGACCATAACTGCCTCACATTCTACATAGCTATGGAGAAGGAGAGGATTAGGCAGAATGGGAGGATATTTAATTGGGGAAGAGGAAACTATGATGCGATTAGACATGAGTTAGGAAGCATGGACTGGGAGCAATTGTTCCATGGTAAGGGAACTATCAACATGTGGAGACGGTTTAAGGAACAGTTGTTGGGAGTGATGAGTAAATATGTCCCTCTGAGACAGGCAAGAAGGGGTAAGATTAAGGAACCTTGGATGACGAGAGCGGTGGAGCTTCTAGTGAAAAGGAAGAAGGTAGCTTACATAAGGTGGAGGAAGCTAGGGTCAAGTTCAGCTAGAGAGGATTACATGCAGGCAAGGAAGGAGCTCAAAAATGGTCTGAGGAGAGCCAGGAGGGGGCACGAGAAAGGCTTGGCAGAAGGAATCCGGGAAAACACAAAGGCATTTTACACTTATGTGAGGAATAAGAGAATGGTCAAAGAAAGAGTAGGGCCGATCAGGGATAGCATAGGGAACTTGTGTGTGGAGCCTGAGGAGGTAGGGGAAGCCCTAAATGAGTTTTTTGCTTCTGTCTTTACGAAAGAAACGAACTTTGTAGTGAATGAAACCTTTGAAGAGCAGGTGTGCATGCTGGAATGGATAGAGATAGACGAAGCTGATGTGCTGAAAATTTTGTCAAACATTAAGATTGACAAGTCGCCAGGCCCAGATCAGATTTGTCCTCGGCTGCTTTGGGAAGCGAGAAATGCAATTGCTTCGCCACTTGCGAAGATCTTTGCATCCTCGCTCTCCACTGGAGTCGTACCTGAGGACTGGAGAGAGGCAAATGTAATTCCTCTCTTCAAGAAAGGAAATAGGGAAATCCCCGGCAATTATAGACCGGTAAGTCTCACGTCTGTCGTCTGCAAGGTGTTAGAAAGGATTCTGAGGGATAAGATTTATGACCATCTGGAAGAGCATGGCTTGATCAAATACAGTCAACACGGCTTTGTGAGGGGTAGGTCATGCCTTACAAACCTTATCGAGTTTTTTGAGGATGTGACTAGAAAGGTTGATGAGGGTCGAGCTGTGGATGTGGTGTATATGGACTTCAGTAAGGCATTTGATCAGGTTCCCCATGGTAGGCTCATTCAGAAGGTCAGGAGGAATGGGATACAGGGGAACTTAGCTGCTTGGATACAGAATTGGCTGGCCAACAGAAGACAGCGAGTGGTAGTAGAAGGAAAATATTCTGCCTGGAAGTCAGTGGTGAGTGGAGTTCCACAGGGCTCTGTCCTTGGGCCTCTACTGTTTGTAATTTTTATTAATGACTTGGACGAGGGGATTGAAGGATGGGTCAGCAAGTTTGCAGACGACACAAAGGTCGGAGGTGTCGTTGACAGTGTAGAGGGCTGTTGTAGGCTGCAGCGGGACATTGACAGGATGCAGAGATGGGCTGAGAGGTGGCAGATGGAGTTCAACCTGGAGAAATGCAAGGTGATGCATTTTGGAAGGTCGAATTTGAAAGCTGAGTACAGGATTAAGGATAGGATTCTTGGCAGCGTGGAGGAACAGAGGGATCTTGGTGTGCAGATACATAGATCCCTTAAAATGGCCACCCAAGTGGACAGGGTTGTTAAGAAAGCATATGGTGTTTTGGCTTTCATTAACAGGGGGATTGAGTTTAAGAGTCGTGAGATCTTGTTGCAGCTCTATAAAACTTTGGTTAGACCGCACTTGGAATACTGCGTCCAGTTCTGGGCGCCCTATTATAGGAAAGATGTGGATGCTTTGGAGAGGGTTCAGAGGAGGTTTACCAGGATGCTGCCTGGACTGGAGGGCTTATCTTATGAAGAGAGGTTGACTGAGCTCGGTCTCTTTTCATTGGAGAAAAGGAGGAGGAGAGGGGACCGAATTGTGGTATACAAGATAATGAGAGGCATAGATAGAGTTGATAGCCAGAGACTATTTCCCAGGGCAGAAACGGCTAGCACGAGGGGTCATAGTTTTAAGCTGGTTGGTGGAAAGTATAGAGGGGAT
The DNA here is from genome assembly GCF_030684315.1 of Stegostoma tigrinum. Lineage (NCBI taxonomy): Eukaryota > Metazoa > Chordata > Chondrichthyes > Orectolobiformes > Stegostomatidae > Stegostoma > Stegostoma tigrinum. The sequence goes on along the minus strand of NC_081364.1, from coordinate 66,631,635 downwards.
GTCAGAGGCAGGTTCTTTACGCAGAGAGTTGTGAGAGCATGGAATGCGTTGCCAGCAGCAGTTGTGGAAGCAAGGTCATTGGGGTCATTTAAGAGACTGCTGGACATGTATATGGTCACAGAAATTTGAGGGTGCATACATGAGGATCAATGGTCGGCACAACATTGTGGGCTGAAGGGCCTGTTCTGTGCTGTACTGTTCTATGTTCTATGTTCTATTTCATTGCAGGCAACACATATAAGTTCATTCGGATCATCCCTGGTATAGAGGGATTGTCATACGAGCAAAGGCTAAACAGGTCAGGACTCTACTCACTGGAGTTTAGAGGAATGAGAAGTAATCTCATTGAAACATTCTTAAGGGACTTGACAGGGTAAATGATGAGAGGATATTTAAGACTGAGATGAGGAGGAATTTCTTCTCTCAAAGAATTGAGAGTCTTTGGAACGCTTTGCCACAGAGAACTGTGGGGTCAGAGTCCTTGCGTGAATTTAAATCTGAGATATTCTTGATTATTGGAAAATCAAGGGTTGTGGGGAAAGGGTAGCTAAGTAGATGCGAGGATGTCAGATCAGCCATGTTGTTACTGAATGGCAGAACAGGCTCGAGCAGCCAAACAGCCTACACTTATTCCTATTTCTTCAGGTCTTATAGTTGAAGCTTCTAGTGGCCAAGAATTTCAAGTGGGACTTGTTTTAATTTCAATATTTATCAGCGACAATCCTGTCAAAGCTCCCCATTGATAAGTTAATGACCTTCTTATTCAAAATGATTTTGTCATGCTGAGTTAGGCACTGAGTGCTAACATGTTTGAATGCTTGGAATGATAATTTTGAAAGGTATTATTTTTAATCCAAATTTATAGGGTGGTAGTGATAGGGAACTCTATAGTCAGGAGTGCATATAGGTGTCTCTGTGCCACGAGCAAGATTCCAGGATGTTATGCCTCCCTTGCCAGTGTCAAGGATAGCTCTGAGCATACGCAGTATATTCTGAAAGGGAAGGGTGAGCAGTCAGAAGTCGTGGCCTGTATTGGTATTTACAACATAGGTAGAAAGAGAGATGAAATCTTGCAAAGGGAATTTAGAGAGTTAAGTAAGAAGTTGAAAAGGAGGATCCCTAGATTTGTAATCTTGGGATTGCTCCCTATGCCATATATTAGATAAACCAGAAATAGGAAGATAATACAGTTGAATGTATGGCTAAAGAGTTGAAGTGTATTAATTTTAAGGAAGTTGGAGAGCAGATAAAACAGGAGAGCTTACAGCCTGGATTAGTACACGGGACTACCATAGGATAGCCATTACAGAAACATGGGTGAGAGAAGGGCAGGACTAGCAGCTCAATGTTCCAGGATTTAGATCTTTCAGGCATGACAAAGACGGATAAAGAGGTGGAAGAGTTGCATTACTGATTAAGAAGAATGTCACAGCTATACTGAGAGGACATCTTGGGCAGATCATTTAATGAGGCCATATGGGTAGAACATAGGAATAAGAAACATGCGATATTCTACAGGGATCCGTTCTGGATCCTCTTTTGTTTGTAATTCATATAAATGATTTGGATGAGAATGTAGAAGGTATGGTAACTTTGTGGACAACACCTAAATTGGTAGCACAGTAAACAGTAAGGTAGATTTTCTAAGATTACAAAGGGATCGTGATCAAATGAGTCAATAAGCTAAAAAATTACATATTACAATCTGGATAAATTGTACTTTGGTACAACAAACAAGGGCTTACACAATTAATGGTAGGGCCTTGGGTAGTATTATACAACAGAGCGACCTAGGGATGCAGGTACATAATTCTTTGATGCAGGTGTCACATATAGACAAGATGGTTTAAAAAAGGCGTTTGGCACGCATGCCTTCATTGCTCAGTCCTTTGAGTATTGGAGTTGGGAAGTCATGTCGTGGTTGTACAGGGCATTGGTGAGGCCTCTTCTGGAATACTCTGTCCAGTTGTAGGAAGGATATTATTAAGATGGAGGCAAGAAGAGATTTACCACGATGTTGCCGGGTATGGAAGGTTTGAAATGTAAAAAAAACTGCTGGATAAGCTGGGACCTTTTACTACTGCAGCATAGAAGGTTTAGAGGCGGCCTGTTAGAAGATTATGAAATAATGAAGGGTATGGATAGAGTTAATGGTAGTTGTCTTCTCCCTAGGATGGGGAACTTCAAGACTAGGGGGGTATATTTTTAAGGTGCGAGGGGAAAACCTTTTACACAGAGGGTGGTTTGCGTGTGGAATGAACTTCCCAAGGGAGTAGTGGATGTGGGTACAGTTACAACGTTTAAAAGACATTTGGATAAGTACATGAATAGGAAAGGTTTGGAGGCATATGGACCAGGAGCAGGCAGGTGGGACTGCTTTAGTTTAGTTTGGAATTATGTATCAGCATAGACTGCTTGGATCAAAGAGTCTGTTTTCATGCTGTATGAGTCTATGTAATCACTCTGATGGCATTATACTATAGGCCTCCCAATACCCAGCAGAAGTTAGAGGAACATATATGAAAGCAAATCATGGAAAAATGTAAGAACAACTTGGCTTTGGTAGTGGTTAATCCTAATTTCACCAATATTCACTGGGACTCTCGGGGCCAGGGGCTTAGATGGGGCAGAGTTTTAGATTCATCCAGGAGAAATTCTTGAAACAAAATATAGAAATTCGAAATAGGCAAGGGGCCATGTGAGACCTCATAAAGTGAACAGGCCCAGTCAAGTGATTTAAGTTTCAGTTTGGGAGCATTTTGGAAACAGTGATCATAATTCCATAAGTTTTAAGATGGTTATGGAAAAGGATAAGATTGGTCCTTGGGTAGAAATGCTAATTGCAATAATATTGGACTGGAATTGGAAAAAGTGGATTGGGGGCAGCTATTTAAAGTTAAATCCATGTCTAATATGTGGGGTCTTTTTAATGCCAGCTGACCAGAAATCTGGATCAACATGTTTCAGAGCAGCATCAGAGGAGCAGGAAAGCTGATGTTTCAGGCCTAGACACTTCTTCAGAAAGAAAGATATTTCTTCTGAAATCTTCCACAATTTTCTGAAGGAGGGTCTAGGCCCGAAACATCAGCCTTCTTGCTCCTCTGATACTGCTTGGCCTACTGTGTTAATTTAGCTCTACACCTTGTTATCTCAGATTCTCCAGCATCTGCAGTTCCGACTATCTCTGTCTTGGTAGGAATGCTGCTTTGCCCGCTAACAGTTTAGCTTTATGATAAAATGTTCCAATTTTAAGAACTCTGTGCATCTGCTGCTGCCTGTGGACATTTTTTTAAAACCACACATTCACTCCCACACCCCATCATTTCACAAACAAACTCTAACGTCCTGCCTTCTAATCCACAAGTACTATAACAACTTTGCAACAGTAAGCAACAGATAGATGGGAGTGTAACTGAAAAGAGCACTTTTAGAACATAGAACATAGAAAAGTACAGCACAGTACAGGGCCTTCGGCCTACGATGTTGTGCCGTGGAATAATTCTAATCCAAAAATAAAATAACCTAACCTACATTCCCCTCAATTCACTGCTGTCCATGTGCATGTCCAGCAGTCGCTTAAATGTCACTAATGACTCTGCTTCCACGACTACCACTGGTAAACTATTCCATGCGCTCACAACTCTCTGGGTGAAGAACCTCCCTCTGACGTCTCCTCTCTACCTTTCTCCTAACACCTTAAAACTGTGACACCTTGTGGCAGTCAATCCTGTCCTGGGGAAAAGTCTCTGGCTATCGACTCTATCCATGCTTCTCATTACCTTGTACACCTCGATCAGGTCACCTCTCTTCCTCCTTCTCTCCAGGGAGAAAAGTCCGAGCTCAGTCACCCTCTCCTCATAAGACAAGTCCTCCAGTCCAGGCAGCATCCTGGTAAACCTTCTTTGCACCCTCTCCAAATCCTCCACATCTTTCCTACAATAGGGCAACCAGAACTGGACACAATATTCCAAGTGTGGTCTCACCAGGGTTTTGTAGAGCTGCAGCATAACCACGGGGCTCTTAAACTCAATCCCCCTGTTAATGAAAGCCAAAACAGCATATGCTTTCTTAACAACCTTATCCACCTGGGTGGCAACTTTGAGGGAGCTATGCACTTGAACACCAAGATCCCGCTGTTCCTCCACACTGCCGAGAATCCTGCCTTTAATCCTATATTCAGCATTTAAGTTCGACCCTCCAAAATGTATCACTTCGCATTTATCCAGGTTGAACTCCATCTGCCATTTCTCAGCCCAGTTCTGCATTCTGGCAATGTCTCGCTGAAGCCTGCAATGGCCCTCGATACTATCAACGGCACCTCCAACCTTTGTGTCATCAGCAAACATACTAACCCACCCCTCAACCTCCTCATCCAAGTCATTTATAAATACTACAAAGAGCAGAGCCCTGCGAGACACCACTCAGCACTGACCTCCAGGCAGAATACTTACCATCTACAACCACTCTCTGCCTCCTGATAGCCAACCTATTCTGAATCCAGACAGCCAAATCACCCTGTATCCCATACCTCCTGACTTTATGAATGAGCCTGCCGTGGGGAACCTTATCAAATGCCTTGCTGAAGTCCATGTACACCACATCCACTGCTCGACCCTCGTCAACCCGTCTCGTGACTTCCTCAAAGAACTCATTAAGATTTGTAAGGCATGACCTGCCACTCACAAAGCCATGCTGACTCCCTTTAATCACGCTATGCTTTTCCAAATAGTCATAAATCCTATCCCTCAGAATTCTTTCCAAAACCTTGCTGACCACAAACGTAAGATTGACTGGTTTGTAATTTCCAGGGATTTCCCTATTCCCTTTCTTGAAAAGACGAACAACATTTGCCTCCCTCCAATCTTCCGGTATGGCTCCCGTGGAGAGTGAGGAAGCAAAGAGCTTCGCCAGCGGCTTAGCAACCTCCTTTCTCACTTCCTGGAGCGACCTAGGAGAAATCTGGTCTGGCCCTGGGGACTTATCAATCTTAATGTTTGCCAAAATTTCCAGCACATCAACTTCTTCAATCTTGATCTGTTCAAGCCTGTTTTCCTGCTCCTCAAAGTTCTCATTCACAACAAGGTCCCTTTCCTTAGTGAAAACCAAAGCAAAAAGCTCATTTACGGCTTCCCCTATCTGCTCAGACTCCACACACAAGTTCTCTACGCTATCCCTGATCGGCCCTACCTTCTCCCTGATCATTCTCTTATTCCTCACGTATGAGTAAAATGCCTTCGTGTTCTCCCTAATCCTTCCTGCCAAGCCTTTTTCCTGCCCCCTCCTGGCCCTCCTCAGTCCACTTTTGAGCTCCTTCCGAGCAAGCCTGTAATCCTCTAAAGCTGTGCTGGACCCTTGCTTCCTCCACCTTACGTACGCTGCCTTTTTCTTTTTGACAAAAAGTACCTCTGTACCCGTCATCCAAGGATCCTTAATCTTACCCCTTCTTCCCTGTCTCAGAGGAACAAATTTATACATCACTCGCAACAACTGCTCCTTAAACAGCCTCCACATGTCTGCTGTGCCCTTTCTGTGGAACAATTGCTCCCAATCTGTACTTCCCAACTCCTGTCTGACTGCGTCATAGTTTCCTTTACCCCAGTTAAATATCTTCCCCTGGTAACTGCTCATTTCCCTTTCCATGGCTATGGTAAATGTGAGGCTGTTGTGCTCACTGTCGCCAAAGTGTTCTCCCACCATGAGATCTGACACCTGTCCTGGCTCATTGCCGAGCACCAAATCCAAAATGGCCTCCCCCCTCGTCGGCCTGTCCACATACTGAGTAAGGAAACCCTCCTGAACATTCCTGACAAAAACGGCTCCATCCAAACCATCAGCACTAAGGAGGTTCCAATCTATATTGGGAAAGTTGAAGTCACCCATAACAACAACCCTGCTACGTTTGCACTTTAAAACAATCTTCCAGCCAATGAGTTCTTCGATCTCCCTACTGCTATTTGGGGGTCTGTAGAAAACCCCCAGTGAGGTGACTGCTCCCTTGCTGTTCCTAACTTCCACTCATACTGACTCAGTTGACAAACCTTCCTTGGCAACCTCAGCCCATACCACCTCAGTAGACGAGTCCTCAAAGGTTCTTTCAGCCGCCGTTATACTGTCCTTGACTAACAAAGCCACACCTCCCTCTCTTTTACCACCTTCCCTGACCTTAATGAAAGATCTAAACCCTGGAACCTGCAACATCCATTCCTGACCTTTCTCTATCCATGGCTCCGAAATGGTCACAACATCGAAGTCCCAGGTACCTATCCAAGCTGCAAACTCACCTACCTTATTCTGGATACTCCTGACATTAAAGTAGACACACTTCAATCCAGCTTGCTGTCTGCCAGCACACTCCTGTGACAGTGAGGTCCTGACCAAGTCCTCCCTGCACTCATCTTCCTGTGTACTAGGACTATACCTCAGTTTCCCAGCCCCCTTCTGAGCTAGGTTAAATCCACCTGAATAGCACTAGCGAATTTCCCACCCAGGATATTAGTGCCCCTCTGGTTCAAGGTAATGAAAGGTAAGGATAGCAAATTTCAGGAAGTTTTGATGGCCAGATATTTTCCAAGATTAGTTAAATAGAAAAAGGAAACGTATGTAAGGTTCTGGAAACAGAAATCAAACAAAGCCCTTAAGGAGTATAAAGGAAGGAGAAAAGAACTTAAACTGTACAGAGGGACCTTCAGGTCCAAGTTCATAGTTCCCTGAAAGTGAATATGGTGGTAAAGATGGTTTATGGCATGCTTACCTTCATTGTTCAGGGCACTGAGTACAAAAGTTGGGAAGTTATGTTGCAACATGCACACCACAGAGGGTGGTGGATGCCTGGAACTTACTGCCAAGGAAGCTAGTAGGAGCAGATTACAGTAGCATCTTTTAAGAGGCATTTAGGCAGATACATGAAAGGGCAGAGAATAGAAGGATGCAGACCAAGTGGAGGAAGATTGGATTAGTTTAGAATGGGATAATGGTCAGCTCAAACATGGTGGGTCAAAGTGCCGGTTCCAGTGCCATACTGTTCTATGTTCTACATAATCACGTTGGCCATAAGTCTGTTGCTCATAAAACAATCCCAAACTACTTGGATACTGACATATATCACATATCCCTCAAGATTCAATCTTAAAACCATTTGAGCAGAAGCCTTCACTTAACACTAACAATCCGATCTCCACTTCACTCAATTCTGGAATCTTCATGACATTGTTAATCCTCAGCTGCTTCCCACAGGTATTCTTGGTCATGGATTCCAAAACATATTTTCCTAGCTGAAATCTTGTTAGTATTATATGCTGCAATAATCAGCAGCAAAATTACCAAGCCCCTGAAATGTTTGAACTTCTTTAAAATTTCATGTAACAATGCACAAGTTTCACAATTTCAAAGTTTAAACAGACACCACAATAAGTACACTTCCTGGAATATCTCTGGAGGATTTATTTGAATCTTTTTGTCGGTTGTATTAATTCAACCCTTCGTATTGATTCAACCCTTCGTATTGATATTCGTTTTCATTTCTCCAATATTGAAGGACATGCTTTGACTCAAGTAAGCCCTATAATTCTGAAATTCCACGTCTCAACTCTCCAATTTTCCCTCTATCATCAAGTTGCTCCTTAAAACCTCTCTTTTTGAATATGTCCTAATATCTCATGTAGCTCAAAGACAGATTTTATTCTTTTGACATTGCTTTGAAGAGTCGAGACACATTTGACTAGACTGAAAAATCTACATGAATTTAAACCGTTGTTATTGTCAAGGGTGTTTAACCTGCATTACATATGCATTATATCCTTGTGGGTTGCATGGGTACATGGTTCAGATATTGGAGATCATAAATCTTAAACTAATAAACAAAAACAGAAAATGCCGAAGAAACTCAGCAGATCTGATAGCATCTGCGGTGAGATAAACAGATGTTTCAAATCTGATTTGACTCTTCTTCAGAATTGAAAAGTGCTAGAAATGGTAACTTTTATGCTGCTGTCCAAGGTGGGGGGAAAAGGATAGAACAGAAATTAAGGGTTGCCAAAGCAAAAGACAAAGCTAATGGTAGCAAGAGAGCGATTGAGATGTAAAATGTCTGCCTTTCACAGGAGTGAAAAGAGAAAATGGGTCACACTGCCATGAGTCAAGCTATGCAAACAGGGAATAGGGGACTGATGGCCCTGTCAACCGAGAAGGAGGAGGAAGTGGCCGATCATTGGAACAGAGCCAACGTAAATGAAGAAACTGAGAGAATGGAATGGAGACTTTGCAGGAAGCAGAATATAAGGAAAAGCAGTCAACTATTTCTAGTCAACACAGTTGACTATGCTCTGTTAACACCATAAAAGCCACCATTTTCCAGCCCCATTCAGAGGAGTCCATTTCCAACCCCTGAGGGGTGTCATATCAATCTTGAAACGTTAACTCTGTTTCTCGCTCCACAATGCTACAAGACCTGTTGAATTCCTCCAGAATTTTGTTTTTGTTTCAGACTAGCAATATTTTTTGCATTTATTTAATAGTGTAAATTCATATTCCCATTGACTTTCATCCCGAAAGTGTTTATATCAATACCTCTAATTTGGAATTATCCAATGCATCTTCCAAACTTCTAGCTTCTCAAACAGATTAAGTTAGAAATAAACACAAATGCAAACAAGACCAGACAGAACTTTGAGGGCCAGGTATCAGTGTTGCAAGTTAACAAACCAATACTATGAATACATCTCACGTGTATGAATAAAGACATGCAGACTCTTAATGATCACTGCCATTGGCAAACAACTGGAAGAAATTCACTCAATTAAACAGCACATGTAGAGAATATTCAGCAGTGAATAACAGCCAGTCCTCAAGCGGTTCACTTTCTCCTTGTACATTAGCCGAGATGGAAAGACATTCATTTCATTGCTTAATGGGGCTCATCAGCTTGTGCTTCTGATGTGTGGCACAATGGATGCATCATAAAAGATAACTCAGTGAAAAAAGACCATCTTCAAATACAAATGAACCTCCCCCACATTTACTTAAGTGACACTATTCCATGGCAGAATGCCACTGTAAACTGAATGTCAGTTAACGGCTGTTAAATCATTTTACACACAACAGTGCCAGTGAATAAAATTAAACACATAAATACACATGCTTTGCTGAAAACACAACAGAGGACGGCAAGGGTTCAGTTTATGCGAACCAATTTGAAAACTCTACGGGTCGTTGTCAATGATCTGAGAAACGAGTTCTCGCTTCTTAAGAATGAGAGGCATCTCTGGAATTTCAGCTTAAACACCTGCTGATGCTCAAAATTTAATCAAGAAAGAGTTTTGCCAATTTTAATTGGTTGTCCCTTAAAGAAAATACATTATAAAAGTTCCCTTCACAATTAAGACACTATCTGAGCTTCATGAAAATAGGGAAAGTGAGCTTTTAAAAAAGTTAAAAAAATTGGACCTTGGGCTGCTCTCTCAAAGAGAGACCACTGATGGTAGTTTACCCTGAAGGTCACTGTGCCTTGGATCAGCAGAGATGTTGAGAAGGTGGGTCCCTCATGGAAACCACAGATGGAGTGGGAATTAAATCCATGCAGTTAGAGTCTCTCTGTATCACAAACTAGTTGCCTAACCAACTGAGCTAGCCATCCTCTAATTAATGCAATTTCATGAACTCAGCTCTCAGAATCTTGTAACTTTGTCATTAATTAGATAATCTTTTTGTTCCTCAGAGTGTATTAGACATAAAAGATCCCACAGTGATAGCACATTTGAAAAATGAGACAATGACTCTCAATAAAGCATCTATTATTTGCAGAACTGCTAAGTTTGTTAAATCAGCAGCGAGATGACAGTCATGGCATACAGAATCATGTTATGCATTGCTCTGACAAATACTCCAGATCCAAAGGGAAGAAAAATCACAGGCAAAGCACAGGATACAAATACTGTAGAAGACATCATACTACAGAGTAGAAGGCAAGTTCAGCATGTGGAAAATAATGTTCCCACTGCAAGAAGCTGAATCATTGGCACACAAGTATATGGCTAGAAGAGGTACGAGCAGAGGTACACACTGTGACTGGAGAGATATCAAGTAACGATTTTGACCAATCACAATATTGGTTCAGGCAGATCAGAGGTGGCAACCCACTTGTTGAAATGGTGACTGCAGAAGGAGAATATCAGGTCAACATGAAGTGTTGGCAGACATCAATGCTTCATGCAACACAGTGAATTTCAAAGATCTGTGTATCAACATGCCTGTCTGAAAATGAAGCCTTCAAAAGTAGGGCTGAAGCTTTATAATGGCCCCATACTCATGCCATGACAGCAAACTGCTATGTAAGCCCAATGCAACGACAAGAATGAAACCCTGCGTTTGAGATTATAAATGGGAAGCAAAAGACAATTATTTCAAACAAAATAATTCTAAGGTTTTGACTGGTAACTCTCAACATGCTGAAAGATATTTTCAATGTGTGTTAGCAAAGTTAGCCATTGGTTGCAGAACAGATGAGTTTAATAGTTTGTTTACAAGTTGGGATGTCTTCTTGATGTCCAGATGTCTCTCATCATGAGATGGCAGTAGAAGACTAATTCTGCACCTGCCAAGGAAAGTTCCAGCTGCCCCCAAGGTCAGCCTCAAAGACAAAATGGAAGAGCTGCAAAAACAAACATTAATCAATTAAGTTACACTCTTACATAATAGATTAGCAACATGGTAACTGCGAAACAACTTGGAAAGCTGAGAGAATGCGCTGATCCAAAGGTAGGAAACAGAGGGTGGTGGTAGAGAATTGTTTTTCAGACTGTGACCAGTAGTGTGCCACTAGGATCAGTGCTGGGTCCACTGCTTTTCATCATTTATATAAATGATTTGGATATGAATATATGGCTCATAAGTTTGCAGATGACATTATAACAGGATGATGAAGAAGGGTATCTTAGAGTACAACAGGAACTTGATCAAATGGGCCAAAGGACTGAGGAATGGCTATAGAATTTAGTTTTGACAAATGAGAGGTGTTGCACCTTGGTAAAGCAAATCAGGGCAGAACTAAAGGCAGTTGATGGTAGGGCCCTGGGCAGTGTTGCTGAACAAAGGGACTGAAGGGTGCAGCTGCATAGCTCCTTGAAGTGGAGTAGGAGGTAGACAGGCTGGTGAAAAATGCATTTGGCACACTTGCCTTCAGCGATCAGAACACTGAGCATAGGAGTCAAATTATCATGTTGTGGTTGTACAAGACATTGGTTAGGCCACTTTTAGAATACTACATTCAATTCTGGTCACCCTTCTGTAGGCAAAATATTGTTAAACCTGAAAGGGTACAGAAAAGATTTGTAACGATGCTGTCAGTGTTGGAGTGTTTGATCTATAGGAAAAGGCTGAATAAGCTGGGTTTTTCTTCCTGGTGCATGGGAGGCTAAAGGGTTACCTTGTAGAGATTTATAAAAGTATGAGGGACATTTCTTTTTCTGGGAGTGGAGGAGTCCAAAACTCAAGGACATAAGTTTAAGGTGAGACGGGCAAGAACTAAAAAGGCTCTGAGGGCGAACTTTTTCATGCAGAAGGTGGTGCTTGCCAAATCAGACTAGGTCAGATTGAGATGTCCGGTTGGCATGGATGAGTTGCACCACAGGGTCTTTTTCTGTGCTGTATGACTCTATGATCTAAAAAGTTCTGATGAGATCTCACTACTCAAATCCATCAAAGGAATATGGCTACAACTTGCAAAGGTAAAAGACCTCACTACCCTCGAATTGGAGGACAGTTACTGACAACTGAAGCTGGATGAAAGCTCCAGCTTTCTAATTATATTCTGAATGCTGTGATATGCAAATGGTTGGGCATGCCATTTGGCATTTCCACTAATCAGTCTGAGTGTGAACACAAACAAGTTGAAATAGCTAATGAACCTTCTGGAGTGGAGGCTTTAAAAGATAATCTGCTGGTTTATGGGTGTGGATAGACAACAGAAGAAACCCCACTGCTGACCACAATTAAAACCTAGTGTGACTGTTCGGTATAGCTCATTGAGGAACCTAAAGCTGAACAATTAAAATTGTAAATAAAGATGCCTGAAGTCAAATGAGTACACCATATATTGATAGCACATGGTCTCTGCCCAAATCCAGAAGAAGTGAGAGATTTATCTGTGCTGTGGCAAACAACAAATTAACTGCAGTATGAGAATTTATCAGATTTAATGATTTTGAAAAATTCTTGCTCAATTCGTCATTGTGTGGTGAACTACTACACTAACTCTCAGCCAAGAAAGTGTGGTGATCTTAGGGCGTGGACGAAGGAGCAGTATTAACTAAAATAAAGCAACAAGTGACAGCATTGCCAGTGATGAAATCCTGTGACATAAATGAAGAAATTACCTAGTAGTGTGATGTTGGCAAGAGTAGACTTGGCGCAATGTTAATATACCAAGTTCAACTGGTTGTGCTGACATCCAGGGTGTTAACACAGATGGTGTGACATTACACTCAGACTGAGAAAAAAAATGCCTGGCTATTGTCTTTGCTTACGGAAATTTTCAATAGTGCCTACTTTGAAGAGACAACCACAAGATATGTCAAAGCCAAGATGTCACTGTCTGCTCCAAAACATCTTTAGAGAATGTTACTGCAATTACAGAGCCACTCTCATGCAACTGTCTGTGTGGAGTTTGCACATTCTCCTCATGTCTGTGTGAGTTTCCTCTCGTTATCCTGTTTCTTCCCACAGTCCAAACCTTTGAAGAGCAGGTGTGCATGCTGGAATGGATAGAGATAGACGAAGCTGATGTGCTGAAAATTTTGTCAAACATTAAGATTGACAAGTCGCCAGGCCCAGATCAGATTTGTCCTCGGCTGCTTTGGGAAGCGAGAAATGCAATTGCTTCGCCACTTGCGAAGATCTTTGCATCCTCGCTCTCCACTGGAGTCGTACCTGAGGACTGGAGAGAGGCAAATGTAATTCCTCTCTTCAAGAAAGGAAATAGGGAAATCCCCGGCAATTATAGACCGGTAAGTCTCACGTCTGTCGTCTGCAAGGTGTTAGAAAGGATTCTGAGGGATAAGATTTATGACCATCTGGAAGAGCATGGCTTGATCAAAAACAGTCAACACGGCTTTGTGAGGGGTAGGTCATGCCTTACGAACCTTATCGAGTTTTTTGAGGATGTGACTAGAAAGGTTGATGAGGGTCGAGCTGTGGATGTGGTGTATATGGACTTCAGTAAGGCATTTGATCAGGTTCCCCATGGTAGGCTCATTCAGAAGGTCAGGAGGAATGGGATACAGGGGAACTTAGCTGCTTGGATACAGAATTGGCTGGCCAACAGAAGACAGCGAGTGGTAGTAGAAGGAAAATATTCTGCCTGGAAGTCAGTGGTGAGTGGAGTTCCACAGGGCTCTGTCCTTGGGCCTCTACTGTTTGTAATTTTTATTAATGACTTGGACGAGGGGATTGAAGGATGGGTCAGCAAGTTTGCAGACGACACAAAGGTCGGAGGTGTCGTTGACAGTGTAGAGGGCTGTTGTAGGCTGCAGCGGGACATTGACAGGATGCAGAGATGGGCTGAGAGGTGGCAGATGGAGTTCAACCTGGAGAAATGCAAGGTGATGCATTTTGGAAGGTCGAATTTGAAAGCTGAGTACAGGATTAAGGATAGGATTCTTGGCAGCGTGGAGGAACAGAGGGATCTTGGTGTGCAGATACATAGATCCCTTAAAATGGCCACCCAAGTGGACAGGGTTGTTAAGAAAGCATATGGTGTTTTGGCTTTCATTAACAGGGGGATTGAGTTTAAGAGTCGTGAGATCTTGTTGCAGCTCTATAAAACTTTGGTTAGACCGCACTTGGAATACTGCGTCCAGTTCTGGGCGCCCTATTATAGGAAAGATGTGGATGCTTTGGAGAGGGTTCAGAGGAGGTTTACCAGGATGCTGCCTGGACTGGAGGGCTTATCTTATGAAGAGAGGTTGACTGAGCTCGGTCTCTTTTCATTGGAGAAAAGGAGGAGGAGAGGGGACCTAATTGAGGTATACAAGATAATGAGAGGCATAGATAGAGTTGATAGCCAGAGACTATTTCCCAGGGCAGAAATGGCTAGCACGAGGGGTCATAGTTTTAAGCTGGTTGGTGGAAAGTATAGAGGGGATGTCAGAGGCAGGTTCTTTACGCAGAGAGTTGTGAGAGCATGGAATGCGTTGCCAGCAGCAGTTGTGGAAGCAAGGTCATTGGGGTCATTTAAGAGACTGCTGGACATGTATATGGTCACAGAAATTTGAGGGTGCATACATGAGGATCAATGGTCGGCACAACATTGTGGGCTGAAGGGCCTGTTCTGTGCTGTACTGTTCTATGTTCTATGTTCTATGTGCAAGGTAGGTAGGTTAGCCATGAGGAATGAAGTGTTATAAGGACAGAGTGGGAGGTGAATCTTGGTGGCACGTTCTTCAGAGGGTCAATATGGACTCGAAGGGCCAAACGGCCTGTGTCCACACTGCAGGGATTCTATGATCGTGACAAGCTGCTCTTGAAAATGGGCAGCATCATTTTGTTAAGGTCATTGACACAAACTGAACAGAAAGCATGGGCCATTAAATTAGGAGCACTGCATGACATGGGATGACCTAATTGAAGTAAATAGAAGGCTGAGAAACATCAGTCATGTACATTGGGATCTTACCCCAACCCTTACAAATAAGATTAAGGCAAATACAGATGTGGATCTCTGGCAGCAAGGAGCTGAAGTGTGTTTAATGCTGTTTTTAGATTGGCTATATCTGGCGAATTTAAAATTGTAGCCATGTTTAGTCAAAATTTGCAGGCAAAAGGGAAGCCAGCCGACACTTTTTAATGATCTAAAAAGCCTTGAAGGGCAGCAGTCAGTTGAGACATAGTCTGTCCCACTTTAATTTCCCTGGAATCTCGTAGCAGTGATTGCTGAGATCCAGTCTTAAGTTTGCAATTGCAAACCGGATATTGTAATTAGACAATGAACACCAACTATTTAGGATAACAGGCAACCTTATTTCATGGGTAGCACTGACACCCTGTCCAGTTATTGAAGCTTCTTTGCTTCCAATGTAATTAATCCAGTAAGGTTGTTAACATATTCTTCAGACTTTAACTTATGTATACTAACATGCATACTACATACGTATGAAAATGAAACAGCTTTCAAAAAATAAATAAAAGCTCTTCAATAAAAAAAATGCTCCCATTCGGCATGCTCATGAAGATAGGGAATATTAATGCTTGAAATATAAAATTTATTTACTTGGATACTCAGTAGAATTTTCTTAGCTAATCCTTACTGCTGGATGTACACTGTGCCTTTGTACATTTACTTTTGACGCTCTTACAGAAAAGCACAGCCGGCAATTTATTTTTTTGAGCAGGTAATCAAGGCCACGTTTAAGAATATATGACAAGAATATGATATTCAGTTGTCAAAATCTGTTATAATTGTTATCAAAAATACATGATAGAAAAATGCGCTCTCTCTCTCTGGAATGAACAGGTTCACAGCAATAAGGTGGGGAGAGATACAGAGGGTGAACACACCAGATTTAGCACCAACAGTCCATTACTGACTGTTCATTTGTAAGCACAAAAAAAATTTTGTGTGTAGTGCAGCAGGCAATCTACCAATCATTGCTATTACTTTAAAGCGAAGAAGTCGGTGGCATCATTTATCACAACCTGATTTTCAGGAGTATGGGTCAGTGGCAAGGGGGCGCTGCATTAGACAACTGCAAGTTGTTTGCCTAGTCTTTCTGCTCAAGATATGGCAAGCATGGAAGAGTATGAGAAAAGATAACCAAATACAAATGTGTGGCAAGAATTCAATAAATATGTCACCTTAACTTCCTTCAAAACACATGTATATTTGAAGTGGAGTTGCTGATACATTGATAAATGCCACAGCCAATTTGGCCATGAAAGATCATGCAATCAGTCTTACAGTACTTTACAGTTAATCGTCCAGGATCAGCAACTCTGAGGTATATACCATCTTTGTGTCTAATTCAGTAAGTCTCAACTGGCTGCTGCCCTTCAAGGCTTTTTAGATCATTAAAAAGTGTCGGCTGGCTTCCCTTTTGCCTGCAAATTTTGACTAAACATGGCCACAATTTTAAATTCGCCAGATATAGCCAATCTAAAAACAGCATTAAACACACTTCAGCTCCTTGCTGCCAGAGATCCACATCTGTATTTGCCTTAATCTTATTTGTCCAGAGCCATTGGATACAGTTAATAAAAACCAGAAGAATCACAGACGTTGGAAATCAAAACAAAACCAGAAATTGCTAGAAAAGCTCATCAGGTCTGGCAGGAGAGAGAAATCAGAGCTAACGTTTCAGGTCTAGTGACCATTTGAACTTTTAATTCCAATATTT
Organism: Stegostoma tigrinum; assembly: GCF_030684315.1. Lineage (NCBI taxonomy): Eukaryota > Metazoa > Chordata > Chondrichthyes > Orectolobiformes > Stegostomatidae > Stegostoma > Stegostoma tigrinum. Next base: position 66,615,253 of record NC_081364.1, on the reverse strand, counting down.
TTTGAAAAAACGGTTAGCTACAAACAAAAAAGACAAGGATATAAATTCAGTACAGTCTGGCAAAGTCCTGTGCGGGATCCATGGAATGTTGCAACACTAGTGTGTCAGGAAACCGATATATAGGGAAACAGACAGACAGAGAGAGAGAGAGAGAGAGAGAGAGAGAGAGAGAGAGACACAGACAGACAGACAGACAGACAGACAGACAGAGAGAGAGGCATTTAACAGAAAGGGATAATAAGGGGGCTGTCTGTACACCTGATTCCTGGCAGTAAAACACCTTTCGCAGACATATTTTTGTGTTTTGCCCTTCTAGTAATTAATCCAAAAGGGGTCAAAACTAACTGCAAATCTGGTCAAGGTGTACTCGTGGAAGGGGGTATGCTAGTGAACAGAGACACCCATGTGTTATAGACTATGCAGCAAAGGTCACAGTTGAACAACCACCCACTAGTCACCCCTGCATTTCGGCTAAAAATGTATCACTCTGACTCCTTCTGACACCATAGCCAAAAGGAATCAGGATAAAGGATTTCAACTAACCTGCAAAGGTCAAAAATTCTGAACTCAACCTATTTAACTGTCAACATTCCACACTCTACTCTTCATGAATGACCAAGAAACACTGATCTATACATCTTTTAACTTGATTCTTATTTTTTTAGACTCTTTTCTTATTCCTAATCAGTATGCACATATTTTTTAAATGTATTTAGTTACTAATAAAGTTAGTCACTCCATTGTTAACTCAAAGCATGGCTAAATTGGCTCTTTTAAACTTAAATGTATTTGGTCTGGGAGAAAACATCCACAATGGAGGGATCCTTTAAATTAATCGTGTTGCGAACACCCGAGGAAGATAAAGGGAACAAAGTGTGAAGCTGAATGAACACAGTTCGCAACAAACAACTGCACCTCCCAGTCGCGAACCATTTTAACTCCCCCCTCCCATTCCTCAGACGACATGTCCATCATGGGCCTCCTGCAGTGCCACAATGATGCCACCCGAAGGTTGCAGGAACAGCGACTCATATGGTATCAATGTGGACTTCACAAGCTTCAAAATCTCCCCTTCCCCCACTGCATCCCAAAACCAGCCCAGTTCGTCCCCTTCCCCCACTGCATCACTAAACCAGCCCAGTTCGTCCCCGCCTGCCTAACCTGTTCTTCTTCTCACCTATCCCCTCCTCCCACCTCAAGCCACACCTCCATTCCCTACCTACTAACCTCATCCCGCCTCCTTGACCTGTCCATCTTCCCTGGACCGACCTATCCCCTCCCTACCTCCCCATCTATACTCTCCACTCCACCTATCTTCTTTTCTCTCCATCTTCGGTCTGCCTCCCCCTCTCTCCCTATTTATTCCAGAACCCTCTCCCCATCCCCCTCTCTGATGAAGGGTCTAGGCCCGAAACGTCAGCTTTTGTGCTCCTGAGATGCTGCTTGGCCTGCTGTGTTCATCCAGCTTCACACTTTGTTATCTTGGATTCTCCAGCATCTGCAGTTCCCATTATCTTTGAAGATAAAGGGAAACCAATTTATTCCTCCTCATGCAGGAGCTTAACAATTTGGGGCATCCGCCTGAACTGCAATTACTTTGGGAAATCCATCAGGGGTCTAGTCATAACAATTGGTAGGTAATAAGGAAATGGAAAAAAATTAAGAAATATTTTATTTTTGTTCACTGCTGAGAATAAAAAAAATCCAGAAACAGCTCTAAATCAGGTGGTGGGAAGGATAGAAAACCTCAATGAAATTACAGTCATCAGATAAGCATTACTAAGCAAACTGATGAATCTACAAGCAGTCAAATTTCCAAGTCCAGGCAGATTTCATCTTAGAATCTTAAAACGGGTGGCTAAGGAGCTAGTAGTGGGACTGATGCTAATTGTCAAAACTTCTCTAGATTCTAGAAGCGTTCATTCAGACTGGAAAGTAGCAACTATAAACCCTATATTCACAAAGTGAGGGATGCAGAAAATAGGAATTATAGGCCAGCCAGTTTGATGTACGTCACAGAGGAAGTGTAATAACTGATAACTGAAGAGGTCTAATAAGGCAGTTTGAAAAACTCAAGGTAATCTGGAATTGTCAGCACAGTTTCTTGAAAGGGAAATTATCTATCATTTGAAGGAGTAATGTGTTATGAATAAACGGGAGCCAATGGACTTCCAGAAGACTTTTGATAAGATGCTATATCAAAGGTTATAAGGGAAAGTAAAAGTTCATAGGAAAGGGGGTAATATATTATCATGGATAGGAGATTGGTTTACAGGCAGAAAACAGAGTATACATAAATGCATCCTCAGTCTGCTTATCAGAATGTGATAAATGGAATCCCACAGCATTCTTTGCTGTGCACCCTTTTATAATTTACATCCATGACTTAGATGAGATTGAATGAAATTTACAGATGACAAAAGACAAGTCAGAAAGTATGTTGTGAAGAAGTCATAAAGAAGCTGTAGAAAGATATAGTATCTGAGATAATGGCAACTGCAGATGCTGGAGAATCCAAGATAATAAAGTGAGAAGCTGGATGAACACAGCAGGCCAAGCAGCATCTCAGGCGCACAAAAGCTGACGTTTTGGGCCTGGACCCTTCATCTGATGAAGGGTCCAGGCCTGAAACGTCAGCTTTTGTGCTCCTGAGATGCTGCTTGGCCTGCTGTGTTCATCCAGCTTCACACTTTATTATGTAGAAAGATACAGTTAGGTTGAATGAGTGTGCAAAAATCTGGACTGTAGATTATAAAGGAAAATATGAAGTTGTCCACTTTGACAGGAAGAATGAAAAATAAGTATTTCTTAACCTGTAGAATTCCATGGTGCAGAGGAATTTAGATGTTTTAGTGCAAGAGTCACAAAAAAATAACAGGCAGGTACAGCACAAAATTCAGAATGCTAATGGATCCTATCCGTCATTATGAGAGGAATTTACTGACATAAAAGTGAGGATACTTCAGTTATACAGGGCAACGGTGAGACCACATCTTGAAAACTGCATGCAGTTTTCGTCACCTTATTTGAGGAAGAATGTAAACATGTTAGAGATGGTTCAGAGGAGATTTACTGAGTCAATAACTGGAATGAATGGGTTGTCATATCAGGATGGAATGGACAGGCTGTGCTTGTTGCTAATGGAGTTTTAAAAGTTGAGGGGTGACTTGATAGAAGTTTATAAGATCCTGAATGGTCTCGACTAAGTTGAAGTGGAAAGGATTTACCTCTTGTTATTGAGTCTAGGTCTGGGGACACTGTTTTAAAATTGGGAGTTTCCCTTTCAGCACAGAGACAGTGAAAATTTTGTTCTCTGAATGTTATAGAGTTCTGCGACTTTGGAACTCTCCTCAGGAGGCAATAGACATGGGGGTCATTAAATATTTTTTAAGGCAGAATGCGTACATTCTTGTTTAGAAAGAAAATCAAAGATTGCTGGGAGTAGATAGAAATGTGGACTTTGAAACACAAGAGAATCAGCCATGATCTTTTTAAACGGCAGAGCAGGTTCAATGGGCTAAATGGTCTAGCTCTGCTCTTATTTCATGTGTTTGTATGTCACACCTGCAAATTTACACCAAAGTTAGGAGAGCTATCCACAGATTGACATTATTGACTCAGTTGATTCTATGTCAACATAGGAATTATATGTTACAGATAACATCCCAGACTCCTTCATCACCAACCCTGGAAATATCTCGTCCAACTGTGAGACTGTGGATCTTTACTGAAGTAAATAATCTAGTCAGATCATAAACAATTGGAAATATTCCAATCTGCATAATTGATACAATCATTACACCAGCCTGCTCATCATTACTGCAGGAAAAACTCCAGTCTGTATAATTACTGTAGCCAACATTCACACCTGTGGATCAATAATATTGCCAACGCTCCAAGCTGTGCATTACTATAGCCAATACTCCTTTTTACAGATCATTGATACAGCATGTATTCCAGTCAGCTGTTTATTACTATGAGCAATGTTCCAGGCTGCAGATCTCACATTGGCAATACTACAGTCATTCAATACCAATCCTGGGCACACACTGTCCCACTGTCAGTCTGCTGATCATTTCTACAACAATGAATCTAGGCTGCTTGATTGTAAAAAGACACAAATACCCCTGTTTGTGCATTATAGTAATATAGGTACACAAGCCTGCTGAGCATAACTTACAGGAAATACTCTTCTATTCATCATGATTCAAAATCTTGAATTAAATATTAGTTTGTTGAAACCATTGTCTTTAGAACAAGAACAATTTAGGTCACTAAAGTTCGTTGGGGAAGGAGAATCTGTCATCCTAATTTGATCTCACCTACACATTTGATCTTGCCCCCTTTGTGGGCGGCACTGTGGCTCAATGGTTAGCACTGCAGCCTCACAGTACCAGGGACCCGGGTTCAATTCCATTCTCGGGTGACTGTCTGTGGGGAGTTTGCACATTCTCCCCATGTGTGCATGGGTTTCCTCCCACAGTCCAAAGATGTGCAGGCTAGGTGGATCGGCCATAGTAAATTGCCCATAGTGTTCTGGGGTGTATGGGTTATAGGGGGACGGGTCTGGTGGGATGCTTCAAGGGGCGGTCTGGTCTTGTTGGGCTGAACGGCCTGTTTCCATACTGTAGGGAATCTAATCTACACCTGACTGCAGTTCCACAGTAATGTGGTTGACTCTTCATTGCATTCTGAAATGGCCTAGCAAGCTACACAGTTGTAGAAATTTACACAAAGTCTGATAAAGGAACAGACTGTCCACGCAGCATCCAGAGGAGAAAGGAGTGACTGCCATTGGCATCTACAGGATGTGCAACATCTATGCAACAACTCACCACCAAATGCCCTGGCTTAGCACCTCCCAAATCTACAGTCTCTACCACCTAGAAGAACAAAGAATGCAGACACTGGGGAACACCACCAGCTGCAAGCTCTTCTCCAGCCATATACCATCCCAACTTAGAACTAGATCATGCTGTTACTGGGGCAAATCCTGATCTCCCTCTCCAACAGCACTGTATTGGTACCTCCACCACTGCAGCAGTTCAAGAAGGCAGCTCACCATTCCCTTCTCAAGGGCAATGAGCAATGGGCCCATAAATGTTGGCCTTGACACCTACATTATGTGAATGAATGAAAAGAAAAAGCCAATTCTCAAGGCTGCTGGTCCTTACTACAGCCACTGATTTCTGCAGCTAACCCTCCAGTCTTAATTAGTGCAGCTAAAAATCCTGCCCATTGATTATGACTCAATGTCCCAGTCTGCTAACCAGATTTACCCTAGCTGCTAAATCCAAGCTGTTAAATAATTAGTACAGCCAATACATTAGTCTACTGATTGTTACGACAGTTAATTCTCCAGATCAATCATTAAAGGCAGCATACAAACTTACCAAATTTTAGCATGTACAAAAATAACTACGGAGGATTGTTGTAGGCCAATCATTTAATCCCAGGAAATCAAAGATGCTCCTAAGCATAATATCCAAGGCTCAACCATTCCAGCTGCTTCACCAATAACCGTCCATCCTAAGGTTAGAAATGAGGATGTTTACTGACAACTAAACAGTGCTTAACACTAGGCGTTACTCTTCAGTTACTAAGGTAATCTGTGTGCATATGCAGCAAGATCTGAACAATTTCTAGGCTTGGGCTAGTAAGTAAAAAGTTACACTTGTGCCACACATGTCACGCAATGACACCTTTAAAAACAGAGGATCTAACCGTCTCCCTTGATGTTCAGTTGAATAGTCCCACTTTCAATCCTTGTGGGATACTACTGTCGAGAAAATGAACTGAACCAGCTGTATAAACACTGTGGCTGCAACAGCAAGTCAGAGGCTAGGATTTTGTGGTAGAATACTCACTTTCTGATTCATGAGGCCTGTCCATCATCTACAGTCCCTAAGTCAAGCATGTGACAGAAAGCTATCAACTTGCCTGGATGAATGCAGCTCCTCAACACTAGAAGTTCAACACTATCGACAGCAAAGCACTCCGCTTGACTGAAGTTTCAACAACCATCTTCAACACTCACTTCCTCCAACACCAAGGCAGAGACACAGCAGTGAGGGGTACATTCTACAACAGACATGGCAGCAACTTCCCCAACCTCCTTCAACAGCATCTTCCAAATCCATCATCTCTACTACCTAGAAGGACAAGGATAGCAAATATGAGAACATCACGGCTTGCAAGCTTTCCTTCACACCACTGACTTGGAACTAATATAGCCCACACTTCAATCTGATCACTGAAATTAAATCTTTCTGCAGACTATGCTGACACGCTTTGGGCATCAAATTACATCATCCTGATCAAGTCTGGATCATGTGTTAACTCTCATCTATTTTCAGGAATAACCTAGCAATACACTAACTGTTTCAAACTACTGTGAAAAAAAACAATAATTATTGCAGCATCCAGAGTCTTCAATTTGTTTGTGAGGTCTCAATGGTTGTAAGGGTACGCCGCAGTATCAACAGGGGAGGTTGATAAAAATCAAGAACAAAAAAAGTTGCTGGAAAAGCTCAGCAGATTAGACAACAAAAAAACAAAGTTGCTGGAAAAGCTCAGCGGGTCTGGCAGCTCAGCCAGATCTGCTGAGCTTTTCCAGCAACTTTGTTTTGTTCCTGATTTACAGCATCCGCAGTTCTTTCAGGTTTTATTTGATAAAAATCAATCTGTTCAGAAATGTTAATACACACCACTGGAGCAGGTAGCACTTGCACCCATGCCTCCTGGCTCAGAGGGAGGGACGCTACCACTGAACCTCATGAGCCGTCATTATTTCTGGTACCTCAACTGACATCAGTGATCCATCTGGATTCAGTCCATTTTGCCTTTGGAGTGGTTTAATACAATTACATCAGTTGTTACTCTATTTCAAAAGGCATGTAAAAAGAAACCTCATAGCTATGGGTCCAGAGTCACATGTAGGTCAGATTGGTAAGGATGGCACATTTAATTTGCAAAGGCCATCAGATTTTTATGACAATCAATGATAATTTCACAGCCACCATTACAGAGACTGACTTTTAATTCCAGACTCATTTATTGAATTTAAATTCCAGAAGCTGCCAAGCCTCAGGCACAGACAGCTCACAGAAAGCCAAAGATTTGCTATCTGATTCTCTCTTTTTAAGTGGAACATGACAGTCTTTAGAAATTTGGGCAAGTAGTCAGAAGCTGAAGGAGAAAACTATCCTCTGAAGAACAGAACAGAAAAGCTTCAAAGATTTTGTTAGTCTGAAGTACTTTTAAACATGTCCACTAACAGTGGTATAGCATGCTTTGTGATTTTGTGTTACAAAGAGTTTAAGTTCACTTTATTCTTTCTATTCATGTATAAAATAATACTGCTTATTAGTTACAATCGGACCAATTATTGGAGGATAGGAAAACCACGCATGAAGTGTCATTTACAATTACAATATCCAATTCATATAACAACGTTTCTATATTACAGGATGAGTCACATCATCTCACAAATCAACATAGTGCAGCAGAAGTATAATTTATACAGCTCCATTACATCTCGCCTCAACCTGTTCTGTTCCAAAGAAAACTACCCAATCTTTCCACACGGCTACAACACTGGAATCTACACGACAATGTCAGAAAATGCCCAGCATGTCCTGTACACAAACAGCAGGAAAAATCCAAGCTGGCCATTTACTTCCCCCACCAGTCTATTCTCAATCATCAGTAAAGAGATGGAAAGTATCAACAGTGCTATCAAACAGCACCTGCTCAACAATAACCTGCTTAGTGGCGTTCAGTTTGGGCTCCCCAGGGCTACTGAGCTCCTGGCCTTATTATAGCCTTAGTTCAATCATGGACAAAGCAGCTGAATTCCAGAGGTGAGGAGAGAGTGACTGCCCTTCACAGTAAGGAGACATGTCTCTCAGTATGGCATTAAGGAACACTGTCAAAACTAGAGCCAATATGATGAAACAGAATTATGCAAGTGGAACAGATGGTGAGGGTTCCCAGTGTCAAAACGAGTACTAACGCTGTTAAAAGATACATGATGCAAAATAGGTGTTAATTATTGGTGACAATAGTAGAAAACAGATCATCTTTACTGTGAGCAAAGCCATACAAACAAGAAAATGAAGGGAGGCTGTGTAATCAGAATGGAGGGCAGTGTTCACGTTCTTAAACTTTTGAACTCAATGTTGAACTCTGAAGTCTGCGAAGTGCTTAAACAATAAATGAGGTGCTATTCATCCTGATTCTATTGACCTTCATTACAACAGACCTGGGACACATATGTTAGTATGACAGCAAAAGGATGCATTAAGGTGGCAAGTAACTGGAAGGTCAGGACCATTCTATCAGACAGAGCGGAAGTATTCTGTAATATGGTCATCCAGTCTGCGTTTGGTCTCACCACCTTCTAGAAAATTGAGCTAAACACCGAATACAGTAGACCAGAAAGTGGTACAAGTAAACTACCTGGAAAGTGTGTCTGGATCTGAGACAGTGAGGCTGAAGGAGATGAAAAAAGAAATGTTACATCTTCTCCATTTGCATGGAAACGTGCCATCCAGGTGTGAGCCAGGATTGAAATGAGGAATGCTCCACACACAAAGAAACAAGCGTAACTGGGATCCACGTGGGTACACAAAACCACACCCCTGATTTAGAGAACGTGAGACGAGTTAAAGGGGAAGCATTTCAATTTGAGAATGAGTTCAGCAAGGCAAAGGAGGGTGGTGGCTGATTGGGACTGATCAGCCTGAACACAATAGTCCTAAAATGGCCTAACCAATGTCTTGCATTGCTGCAAATGACCTCCAACTTCCAGACTCAATGCACTGACCAATAAAGGCAAGCATACCAAACACCTTCTTCGCAATCCTGTCTATCTGCGACTCCACTTTCAAGGAATTAGTGTTGCAGTGTTGGTGTGTATGAAATTGTAAAATGGGGAAAAGCATTGCATCATCTCTTTAAAAGATGTTGCACTTTCAGTGCTTATGTGAGTCTGTAATTTGGGTGCAGGCACAAAATGGCTGCTGTACAAGTTGGCGCCTGGGAACTGTGAATTCTGCTAGATCTGCTCTTTTAGCCTGGGAACCTCACATTCTGCTAGGGCTGCAGCATAAATAATGTTGTAATGATAAGATAATGCAGTACTAACCATTTTAGCTGGCCTTCTGTAGCAAATGTTACGGTGCTATATGGTGGGAAAATTCAGTAACCTAAGCATTGTGACAAAAGTTGTTTACCAGTAAATACTATTGGATTAGGTAACTGTCAATGAGGCAACATCATGTATTGATTGGAAATGCATTGAAAACACTATGCGATCACGCCATGTATTCTGCTTTAAGAAAAGTATAAAATGTCTTTGTATTAACCTATGATGTGCAGAACCTCCAAGAAGTACGGAAGTGCTCAACTTCTGTGATTCTGGATGATCTGTACCCGGCTGATTGAAGAAAATAAAGAGCAAAGTTTCAAGGAGCCAGACAGACTGTGAGTGTTCTTTGACCGATTGCGGGATCGAAAGAGACCCCGGCAGGGGTCCAGATTTACACCTACAGTTAAAATGGATGTCTGAACAGCAGCTTAAAGTGTGCGCAAAGAGTGCATATTTTGTACTGAATTGAAACATTTTGTATTGAACAACAAGCAGCAATTTTACCAAGACAACAGGTCTTTTCAAATTTAGCCAATCAATTTAAACCAAGCTCTTAGATACTTAAAAAAAACTTTCAAATTTAAATCTGATGGTGTTGATAAGCTACAAATCAATCAAATTGTAAGAAAATGGACATAGGGCATTCGGAAATTCAGCACTGAGCCGACAACCATCTGAAGCAACAGCAAATTCGCCTTGTGAGAAATAAATTTGGCTCTCACAACAAACAATGGCCTAGTGGTATTATTGCTAGGCTATCAAGCCAGAAAACCCAACCAGTGCTCTGAGGACCTCAGTGCGAATCCTAGCATAGCAGACGGTGGAATTTAAATTCAATAAAAGCACTTGAATTAAGAGTCTAATTATCACCATGAAACCATTGTCAATTATCAGGAAGAAAACCCATCTGGTTCACTAATGCCCTTTAGGAAAGGAAATCCCTCATCCTTGTCTGGTCAAAGACAGTCCTTACCTATTCACAGCATGTGGATGTACTAAAACAATTCATGTGTGTCTGGCTTCAAAGTAAAATGGGAAAGGTGGTCAAACCGTACTTAAAAGGGAAATTAGAGATACTATTATATCCAAGGAAGAAACATTCAAATTGGCCAGAGAAAACAAGACACTAGGCGTGGGAGCAGTTTAGAATCCAGCAAAGGAGTACAAAGGCTGGATTAATAAAGTGAAAATAGAGTACAAGGGTAAGCTTGCAGGGAACATAAAAACTGACCATAAAATTTTCTCTAAGCATGTGAAGAGAAAAAGACTGGACAAGACATATGGAGGTCCCTTACATTTAGAAATTGGGTAATTTATCATGGGGAACAAAGGAATGGCTAACCAACTTTATACATACTTTAGTTCTTCCTTTAGAAAAGACAACAAATAACACAACAGAAATGTCAAGGAACACAGAGTTTAGACAGGAAGATAATTGGTATTAGCAGGGAAGTGGTGTTGGGAAAATTGATGGGATTGAAGGCCCATAAATTCCCAGTGCTTGATAATCTACATCCCAGAAATGGTCCAAGAAATTGCAGATGCTGTGATGGCCATCTTCTAAGAGTCTGGAACAATTTCTATGGATTCGACAGTGGCCAAGGTAATCCCATTATTTGAGAAATGGGGGTTGGGCAGTGCATACAGAAAACCATTCAGTCTGACATCAGTACTGGGGAAAATGCCAGAGTCCATTATAAAACGCCTCATTGCACGGCAGTTGGAAAACAGTGGCAGGATTGAACTGAGTCAACAAGACTGTATTAAAGGGGAATCATGCTTGACAAATCTACTAGAATTGTTGGAGGATTTAAGTAGTAGATTTGATGAAGGGCAGCCAGTGGATATAGTTTATTTGAACTTTCAGAGGGCTTTCAACAAAGTCTACCAAGAGATTACTGTGTAAAATTAAATTCATTTCTTCATCCAGAAAGTGGTGAGCCTTTGGAATTCACTAACACAACAGGAGTTGAAGCCAAAACATTATTTGATTTCATGGAGGAGTCAGATATAACTCTTGATCCTTTTCACCCCAAAGGATACAAGGGAATAGCAGGAACAGATTATTGAGTTGGACGATCAGCCATGATCATAATAAATGGCACAGCAGACTTGAAGGGCTAAATGTCCTACTCCATCTCCCATTTTCTATGTTCCCATGGTCTGGCTGACATGTGACTTTAGAATCACAGCAATGTGGTTGACTCTTGACTGTTCTCTGAGCAGCCAGGGATAGGCAATAAAGCTAGCCAGCGACATCCACATCCATTGAAGGGGTGGGCAATAAAGCTAACTAGCAATGTCCACATCCTATGAATGAATAATGAAAATACTTAACTCATTACTACATATCCAACTAGCTTTGAGGATCTGTGGCCACGCGCTTAAGGATTTGTTCCTGTACATTCCTCCTGGTGTCCTAAAATGTATTTGTATCCCCTTGACATATTTGCCCAAATGCAATACCTAGTCCTGGATTTGACTCAATTTGCCACTTGATTCATCCTTTAATATCTTCCTTCAGCCTATGGCTTTCTTACTCACTGTCAATTACATAACCAATTTATTTACCATCAGCAAAACTCTTTATCATGCATCGAAGTCTAAATTATTAATAGCCTAGAATTAATAGTGCAGAATTCCACTGGAAACAGGTTGCCAATTATAACTGAGATAGTAGGAATTGCCAATGCTGGAGAATCTGAGGTAACAAGGTTTGGAGCTGGACGATCACAGCAGGGCAAGCAGCATCAGAGGAGCAGGAAAGCTGATGTTTCAGGTCTAGACCATTCTTCAGAAATAGGGGAGGGGAAGGGGATTCTGAAATAAATAGGGAGACAAGGGGAAGCAGATAGAAGATGGATAAAGGAGAAGATAGGTGGAGAGGAGGCAGACAGGTCAAAGAGGCAGGGTTGGAGCCAGTAAAGGTGAGTGAAGATGGGGAGTTAGTGAGAGGATAGGTCGGTCCAGGGAGGACAGACATTTCAAGCAGGCAGGATGAGGCTACTAGGTAGGAGATGGGGATGGGGGTTGAGGGGGAGGAGTGGATTGGTGGGAAGAAGGACAGGTTAGGGAGGCGGGGACAAGCTGGGCTGGTTTTGGGGTCTGGTCAGGGGAGGGGAGATTTTGAAGCTTGTGAAGTCCACATTGATACCATTGGGCTGCAGGGTACCCAAGCTAATATGAGATGCTGTTCCTGCAACCTTCAGGTGGCATCGTTGTGGCACTGCAAGAGGCCCAGGATGGACATGTCATCCAAGGAGTGGGAGGGGGAGTTGAAATGGTTCGCAATTGGGAAGTGCAGTCGTTTGTCGCGAACCGAGCATAGGTGTTCTGCAAGGTGGTCCCCAAGCCTCCGCTTGGTTTCCCCGATGTACAGTGAGGCAGTTTGGGAACAACGGATACAGTATACCACTTTAGCAGATGTACATGTGAATATTTGTTTGATATGGAAGGTCTTCTTGGGCCTGGGATGGGGGTTACGGGCGAGGTGCAGGGGCAAGTGTAGCACTTTCTGCAGTTGCAGGGTAAAGTGCCAGGGGTAGTGGGGCTGGTGGGGAGTGTGGAGCAGACAAGGGAGTCAGGAGAGAGTAGTCCCTCCGGAAAGCAAATAAGGGTGGGGAGAGAATAATGTCTTTGGTAGTGTGGTCAGATTGCAGATGGCGGAAGTGCCAGAGGATGCTGCGTTGGGTCCAAAGGTTGGTGGGGTGGTATGTGAGGACGAAGGGGATTCTGTTTAGATTGTTATTGTAGGGAGCGGGTGTGAGAGATGAGTTGCGGGAAATGAAGAAGACATGGTCAAGGACGTTTTCAACCAAGCAATGTGGAGGAGAAGTTTGTGGTCCTTAAAAAACGAGGACGTCTGGGATGTCCGGGAGTGGAATGCCTCATCTCAGGAGCAGATGCGGCAGAGGCGAAGGAATTGGGAATAGGGAATGGCATTTTTGCAGGAAGGTGGATGAGAGGAGGTGTATTCCAGGTAGCTGTGGGAGTCGGTAGGCTTGAAATGGATATCAGTTTCTAGGCGGTTGCCAGAGATATTATAACCACCTGCTGACCATCACCCTTTGCTTCTTATCACTAAGCCAGTTTTTATCTAAGTTAGCACTTGTCCTCAGATCTCATGGACTTTATTATTTTCATCAGGCTGCCATGTAGAGCCCAAACAAAAGCCTTGCTAAATCCACAATCACCATACCAAGCATGTACCTTGACTGGCCCTCCTTGTTTTCTGCACAAAATATATCAGATATGGACCTTTCTTAATAAGTCTACCCTGACTGTCTTTGATTGCTCAGTGCCATTCTAAATGACGACCTAAACAACCATTCAAACGTTTTTCCAATAATTTGCCCCACACCAAGATTAGATTAACTAATTACTCCATTCATCCGTTTCTCCTTTTTTTAAAATGCAACATTAACAGTTATTAATTCCATTCCCATATAGCAACAGAGTACTGAAAATGATGGCAGGGGTGTTCAACATTCCCTCCCTTACCTTTCTTAATTCCAATATATTTCAGTCAGGCCTGGTGATTTAATCACTTCCAAAGATGCTGAATGACTAGCTGTTTCTTCTTTCCCAATGCTTATCCCCAATAATACATCACCCTCATCCTAGGCATGAAATATAAACAGGACTAAGCTCAACTGTGAAGCTCCATAGTTGAATAGTATATAGAAACTTAGTAAAACTTGAGATATATTGTGGCAACTTGGAGCGAGCACAATACCTCTGTCATGGTATTTTTTATTGAAATCCATAACATCACAAACACAGTGATCCTCAAGTTTCCAAATCTCCATAACTATGGAAGGATGTCAGCTCAAATCTGAGAAGAAAAAGATGAAAATGACCACTTTATGCATTTTACATAATTTGTCCAGATGCTCTCCTGATCTCAAATCAAAATAACGAAAGGATACTGGGGCAAACTCCCAGAAATCATGGGTCATTCAGCTCCTTGTCACTTGAGGAATCTTACCGTATACAAAATGATGGTCATCTTTTTTCAAAGAATTCATTTTGTGTGAAGTGTTTTGATTTGCTTCCGAGAGATGTGTTAAGGTGCTAAATAAATGAAAGGCTTTATTTACAAAATTCAAGTGTTATACGTCAATGCTTGCTTTTACTAGATATTGACAGCATTACTTAAAGCAGTCAAAAATTCTTGAAAAGATAAGCACAACCTCTTAAACAAGAAAATGCAGTAATGCTCTCTCAGTCAATTTGTTATACTGCATTCCACTGGCATAAAGAAAAACATTACATTCATATCATGCATTTCATAACAAGCTGATGTCTCAAAGCACTTTACGGCCAATGAAGTACTTTTGAAGCATAGCCACTGCTATAATGTAGGAAATATAGCAGGCAATTTGCATGCATCATGCTCACACAAGTAGCAATGTAAAAGTGGCCAGATCACCTGTTTTTGTGCTGTTGAAGGTTAAGTCTGATCCCCTAGGAAAACCCCAGATCTCTTTCACTTTATCCTCAGCTATTTAATGATCATTCGTTGAATATTTGCAATGTTCATTTTTCTTTATGTCTAGTATTCCACACTTATCTACCTAGTATCAGCACTATACAGCCAACTTGCAAAATCCTGCAATTCCACTGGCAGGTTAGAGGCGCCAATGTGTCCAATGTATACCAATGCATTCTGTCCAAGTCTAACATCCCCAGTATCGAGACACTGGTTTCAGACAATCAGTGGCTATAGTCAGGCCACATTATCCGCAAGTTCAACAAAAGACCAAATAAATTCTCTGCTTATCATTGCGGAGCTCACAGTAGTCGTGAGGAGGGTTAGGAAACACTACAAAGACACCCTGAAAGCCTCTCTAAACAAATGCAGCATCCTCACTGACACATGGGAATTGCCTGTCCTAGAATGCAGCAACTGGAGAAGAAGCATCTGTGAAGGCACCAACCACTTAAGCCTCACTGAGTACAAAATGTGGATGCCAAGTGCAAACAGCAAGACGACCACACAGAATCCACAGCATCTCCACCCACCCACGCATTGAACACCACCTAGCCCCACCTATGCCAACGTCTCTGGCTCTAAGACTAAACTATTCAGCCACCACAGATCGCATCCTCCATGGAGTTGAAGCAAGCCATCCTCACCTGACAGACTGCTAAAGAAGACTGCCAACTGGTAATATTTTTACTCGTAGGATTCCTAATAACCTACCAGTGTATGTAGAGTGCCCAGTTTTGAATGAATTCAGAATCCAGATTATTAATGTAAATTAGAGGGTTGTCTGCTAACACGCAAGATATACTTAAAAAGTGATAAAATGCAAGAAAACACATACAACTTGAAAGAACTGAATATAAGAATATATTGAAAAATGTAAAAAAACTGTCAGGCAAACTAGATTTTAAAAAATATGAAATTTCCATTATTGCACATGCGCAGCATGATGAAACTCAGAAATGAAATGAGATATTGCTAGAAACATTCAGCAGGCCTGGCAGCATGTATGGAGAAAAAGCACAGGTAACACGTCAACTCCAGCGGCTTCTTCAGAACTGCTCAAGATTCCACAGTTCTTCTATTTTTTTGAGGAAAGCTGGAGGTGAGCATGCACAGTCAGCAATTACTGTTGGATTGTTGATGTCAGCAAATTTTCAGATATATGGAAATAGCAGTGGGCCTCATGACTCAAGTCAATTCTCTTCATGAAGAAGTCCACATACTATTTAAACAGACTTCATTCAAATTTCTGACCATCACATCATGAGACCTTCAAGAAGCTGGAGCAAATAAGAGTGAGTAAATCCTGGATTCAGACTTTCAAAGATGACTTTTCAAAGATGAGCGAAACAGGGCTGTCCACAGTCACCTATACTTCAGAGTTTCATATGGCATCATAAGATGATCTTAAATCATAGTTATCATTGGCCACTGGTCAAGTTCCACAAGTACATCTTCCCAGCCCAATCAGCTCTCTACACTGTCTCTCCGCTGCTTCCATGCTACTATTCTGCTTAAATGGCAGTGTTATAAAATCCTCAAGCTAAACAACAAAATTGCAAATTTCCTTAAGAAGGCAGTTGAGTGTTTTCATACACCTGCAGGCTGTTTGGTGAACCAATTCCCACACTGATCTTCTCAACCTTGCCGCTGACATGGTGATGTTCTGGTTAAACTTGCCACCAATTATTTCTTTTGAATGAAATAACATTCCTATGACCTTCTGGGGCTACAGCAACTTTACCTTCATACTGAATAGAACTCACACTGCACTGTTCAGTAGGAAGATCCAGGATTTCAAGTCTACACTAATGAAGAAACACTAACATAGTGGTCTAAATCTGCTATCTGGGCTGAAATCCTCACTGCTGAGCAGATCAGGCAAGAAGGTACATACTTTACTACTGTAACCCAATATTTTCAGATCCGTCTACTTTGAGGATTCTGAGAATAGATGCTAGGTAGGAACACTCACAGAGGGCAGCAGAGAGAAACTTCAGAGAAACCACACTCCTTTGATGCCAAATCCATGCAACATAGCCCAAAGCCTCTTTGAGAAGTTACAGCGAGATAGTAGATTCATATGCTAAAGGCAAAGGATAGGGGAAAAGGAGCGGCAGGACGGTAAAACCATAGGACAGTAGGAGAGTTAGGGATAGGGCAGCAGGAAGATCAGGAAGAATGGGGTGACAGGCAGGTATAGGATAGGGAGTAGATAGTGTATAAGGTGATTGTGAAGAGACTGCATATGGTAATTGGGGATAAGGATAGCACACAGATAAGGAGTGATAGCAAGATGGCAGAGACAGTAAGTTAGGTAGTGTTCAGGTTCCTAGGCTATTCACTCTTTCACAGCTGACCGGCCAGGATTAGGGTAAGATGGCTGAGAGGGTAGTGTGCGTTAGGGGAGTAATCAGGTAGTGGTATGTAGTTGGGGTCAAGTCAGATGAGTAATAAGGGGAGTCAACGGTGTCATATGGAATGGACGCAATGTGTGGATGAGTTAGTTAGATCTAGAGGTACTGGTTCAGATGGCGTGAACAGGGAAGTGTCAGAGGGAACTGTCAGAAAGGGGCTGGAGTAATCCAGACATAAGAGAGTGTGGGCAAAATCCGATCATGTCTGAGTGGAGTCAAAGGGTCACAGAAGCAGGAGTCAGAGGTTCCAGTAACATGTTGCATCCATCCATTCTTGCAACACAATCTATACACTCAGTAACCATGCTACCAGTCACAAACATTGACTTTGTAATTCACAACAACTCAACTTTAAAATGCTCATGTGTGATCGAGATGTCCCCAGATTTGCATCTTTGTAACTCAAATTGTTTAGGGAGTTGACGATTAGGTTGTTTAAGGTGCAAGTTTGGAGATCCAGTTGTTTAGAATGGAAAGCTGGAAATGGGTCATTTAGAATGGGATTTGGAGATCGGGTCATTTGGGGTCGGGCGTTGCTGACTGGATCATGTAGGGTGGGTGGATGAGAAGAAGGGGAGATGAATCGGGTCACAAATACAGAGAGAGAGAAAGAGAAAGAGAGAGAGAGAGAGAGAGAGAGAGAGAGATAGATTGAGAGAGGAGTTAGCAATCAGGGTGTTTACGGCGGTGGAGTTGGAGAGTGGGGCATTTAGGGCTGGGGAATTTGTGAGCAGAGCATTGTACTGCACAACAGCTGGCAAGCAGAGCATTATAGGGTATGAGACCTGGTGATCAGGGTGTTACAGGGCAGAGGAGTTGGAGAGCAAATCATTTAGGCCTGGTGAGTGGAGTTATA
Organism: Stegostoma tigrinum; assembly: GCF_030684315.1. Classification (NCBI taxonomy): domain Eukaryota; kingdom Metazoa; phylum Chordata; class Chondrichthyes; order Orectolobiformes; family Stegostomatidae; genus Stegostoma; species Stegostoma tigrinum. The sequence continues at coordinate 66,597,338 of NC_081364.1, read as the reverse complement.
GGGCAGGAGAATCAGAGACTGGGTCATTATACAGCATGGGAGTTGGCCTTCAGCATGTTGTAGGTCCGGGCCATTGAAGAGCAGGTGAGTTGGAGATCAGGGTGTTACACAGAGCAGAGGCTTTGGTGAGCGGAGCACTATAGGGCAATGGAATTGGGCAGCAGGGCATTATACAGCTGGGGAGTTAGAGAGCATTAAAGGGCATGGGAGTTGAAGATTGAGGAGTTTAGTGGGTTGGAGATGAGGTTATTTAGGTTGGTAGGGAGAGTTCTGGTTGTTTAGTTTAAGGACTAAATTGGTTAGTGTGAGGGTCAATGTGTTGTACTGGGTTGCATGACAAACTTTAGTTTGGGCCTGTGAGAATGCACATGTATCTAAGTTCTATATATCAATAATTCTGCAGTGTAGCTACTCCTTAAACACACAGAAATTGCTGTCCAGCATTGTAAAGAAGCTAATCATAGAAAGATTAATCACATTTGACAGAATTTTGCTGCTTTGGAATATTCGTCTGTGTGTGTTTAGTTTAGTGCTAAAGGGACAAATCACCCTTTGCAGATGAAATGAACCTTTCCAAAATTGCTTTGAAGAACTTTAAAAAAAAATTCCCTGGAGTGATTCAGCAAGGGCACAGGAGTAATATTTGAAATTCAAAGCTTTCCAAGGGCTTTAGCAGATTGCTAATTAGTATTGCTCCTTGGAGCACAACTCTGATTGAGTTCACTTCTATGTAGCAGAACAAGTGAGATAAACTATTCTTTACATTTTCTGACAAGACCAAGGTTTTTCAAAAATGTTCTCATCTTCTCTCCTGAAGGTGCTGCCGGATGTTGGATACAATATGACGAGTGTTGTAACCAATGAGTATGCCACAACAGCTCCCGATGATTTTTATTTAACGTGCAAAGACTATTTGAATACGGAGTCAATATTACTTTCATCCAATATATGTGTATTTTTTAACTCGGGATCACTGGGTCAGGATTGAATTCTGACTGATTCTTTCTCCTTCCCAAGCCCAAGTACTCTCTACACAAATGAGCATACCAACTGATGTGGATGACATTCATTGGAAAATTCTCATTAAAATGTGATACATGCTTTTAAAAGATCTAGTCTATATTTTTAATAAGTCACTGGGATGGTTGCCATAGACTTCCCATAGGAAGGAAGCCAATGAAATCCCCATCCTTAAAACAAATGCAAGGACAAATGCAGTACACATCCATCAGTTCTAAGTGAGGGTCACTGGAACTGAAATATTAACTATGATTTCTTTCCACAGATGCTGCCAGACTTACCTTTTCCAGCTATTTCTGTCTGTCTTCCATCAGTGTGACATCAGTAATGGAAAAGATGCTCGAGTGATTCACTGGGTATGCAATATCTAACTTCTTTCATATATAGGTACACAGTATTAGGAATATCCAACATGGATTTATGGAAAGATCATGCTGTACAAATGTAATTGCATATTTTGAAGAGGTTACTGGGATGATAGATGAAGACAACTCCACTTAAATTGTTTACTTGGACTTCCATACGGCTTTTAATAAAGTTACTGCACAAGAGGCTTCTTCACCCGACTCCAGGATTATGGTAATATGATGAATTGGACTGAGAAGTGACAAGGATGAGGGCAAAGAGTAAGTATAGCATAATAAGGGGGTGTGATGATTTGTTGGAACCGTTGCTGTTACTACTTTTATCAATTACTATTTTTAATCTATGAATGCAGATAGTATGGATACAACCCACAAGTTTGTAGATGATAAGATCTGAGGTGTAGGTCAACAGATGATGCTGGCCTATTACAGATGGCAATTAAGTTAATAATCAATATATGAAGTTCTACTTCGATCGGTACAGTGTTATGCATGTGGCACAGAGTGCACTCAACACACACATACTTTTCAGGAAAAACATTCTGGCAAATGAAGAAAGGACAATGTCCGGTTGTTCTGCTGGTTAGATTTCAATAGGTACATTAGTAATGCCATGAAGTGATAGCTACAACGTGAATGTTGAGCAGCATTCATAGGAAATTGGATTACTAGTCTATTTCCTCCCTGCACAAGGTCTTCATCAGGCCCTACTTGAGTGCAATTGTCCATTTTGGTCATCGCACTTAGTTGTTGGGTATTACAGCAAACTTAAGATCAAGTATAAAAACAAAACATACAAATCAGGAGCAAGCATAGGGCATTCAGGTCCTTGATGCCTGCTCAACCAATTAATCAGATCACAGCTGATCTACTGGTAACCTTAAATCCACCCACCTGTCTACCACAGTTACCTTTCAATCCCTTGCTTAACAAGGATTCATCCACCTCTGCCTTAAAAATATTTGAGGATTCTGCTTCCACCACCTTTTTAAGCAATGAGTTCCAAAAGATTGTCAGCCCTCAGGAAAAAGAATGCTGAATTTGTTTCCAGTGGGTGACCCCTGGCTTTTAAATAATGATCCCTAGCTCTAGATTCTCACATAAAAGGATTTTCACATCCACCCTGTCAAGGCTCTTCAGAATTTTATATACTTCAAGCAGGTTGTCTCTTACTCTTCTAACCTCTAGGGGATACATGCCCAGCCTGTCCAAGCTCCTCTCATAAGACAACCCATCCATTCCAAATTTTTTACGTCTTCACCACAACATACCCTTGCACCTTTCTGGAAATATCACATGCCTTCAACTCCACATCATGAATATGGACACACAATAATTGAGACCGTAGAACTGATCCTTGTGGCATCCCACTCGACTCCAACCTGAAAAGTAAGTGTGTGTGTGTGTGTGTGTGTGTGTGTGTGTGTGTGTGTGTGTGTGTGTGTGTGTGTGTGTGTGTGTGTGTGTGTGTTGTGTGAGTGAGAGAGAGAATCTTCAATTCATGCTAATACATTATCCTTTTAAGTGGCATCTTTTTGAATTGCTTCTGAAAATCCAAATGCACCACAACTACTGGTTCTCCTTCTTCAAACCTGCTTATTATCTACTCAAGTAACTATGATGTCACAATGCTTTGGCTTTAAGAAGTTTTTTGTGCTTTTTTTAAAAGAGAAGTTTTAAGACTGTGGTAAAGAGCTGTGTATTTGCAAAGCCAGAAAACAACTTGTGAAGCCTTGGGTGTCTTTTTAGATTGTAACAATAGAAACAGCCTGGCTGGGTGTAGCCAGCTCTCAGGCCAGGATTTCTGGTTTTTAGCTTTGAGGTTCATCAGCAGTTGCTCTTGGACTCTCAACAGGGTTGAAAGCTGCAGTAAAGGTCACTTCTATCTGTGTTCTCACTACTTCAGGAAGTAAATTTTTGAACTCCTCCAAAATAATCATTCAATCTGTCTGATCTATTTTCAATGTCCTTGTGTGGGAAGGGGTCCAGAGGGGGTTTACAAGAATGATCCCAGGAACGAAGGGCTTGTCACAGAGGGGCAGTTGAAGACTGTACTCAGTGGACTTTAAAAGGATGAGGTGGAGGGATGTGATTGAAACATGCAGAACATCAACAGGCCTGGAAAGAATTTATTCATACACGCGATGAAGGCATCACTGACCAGGCAACACTTATTACCCATTCCTAATTGTCCAGAGAGCAGTTTAGCATCAACCACATTACTGTGGGTCTGGAGTCACACATAGGCCAGACCAAGTAAGGATGGCAGTTTCTTTCCCTAAAGGACATTAGCAAACCAGATGGGTTCTTCCAACAATCAACAACGGGTTCACTGTCATCACTGGATTCTTAGTGCCAGATATTTCTAATTGAATTCAAATTCCACCATCTGCTGTGGTGGAATTCAAACCTGGGTCCCCAGGACATTATCTCGGTCCCTGGATTAATAGTCCAGCAATAATACCACAAGGCTAGTGTCTCCCCTGACTGGACTGTGAAAAAGAGGTTTCCACTTGTAGGAAAGACTAAGACCCAAGGAGACGTTCTCAGAATGAAGGTATGACCCTTTTGAACTCAGGTGAGGACAAGTTTCTTCAGCCAGAAGGTGTTTAATCTGTGGAACTCATTGCTGGAGAGGGCTTTGGGGGTCAAATTATTGAGTGTATTTAAGACTGAGGTAGATAGTTTCTTAAATAGTAAGGAGGCCAACAGCAACGGGCAGAAGACAGGAGAATGCGTTGAGAAACATATCAGCCATGATCAAATAGTGGAGCAGGCTCAATTAGCCCAATGACTTAACTCTGATCCTAATCTTATGGTCTTATCAATACTGAGCCCAAGTTCCCTGAGCAGCCGATGCTTTCTGCAGCTGCAGTCACTGTGGATTGCACCACAGTCCATTAATCTCCACACGCTACAACCGTAACCTTGCCTGCCCGACCATCTCCATTCTTTTTAATTCAACAAGTCGAATGTTAAACATTTTAAAACCGAATTCCTTAACTGTACTCCTTAGCTGCAATAATGTTTCCTGATTTAAAACGTTTGGCCAATTAAAAGAGACATGGAAGAAATACCAAAACAATCACTGTGTTTTCCTGTGATGTCACACATCTGCTGTGACAGTTGGAAACAGGTTGAAGCAACTCCCTGCTGCCAGTTCTTATTTCTCATGACTGTTGACCACTTCATGCAGACCAGTTTTTCTCTTTATAGGCTGCTTTTCCCATGCTCTCAAACTATTTGTGAACTCCTGACCATAATTCTACCTTGTGCTGTTTACCGAATTGCAGTGCTTGCTCTTTTTTATGAATGCATAATTGTGAGTTGCTAGATCTCCTCAAAACCTTTCATTTAGCAACGTAGTAATGCCACAGAATATAATGGAGGGTATTCCTCAATGTGAACTTGAACATGACCTTGTGTCCACAAGGATTGGAGAGTTTTTCTGCTGCTGTTACAGATGGATGAAGTTATGGCAGTCAGGTTAATAAGAATGAAGTCTAACATTTTTTTTTGGCTTTTGTTGGTTCAATATCCACCTGCTTAACATCCAGTTTTGCAGCTATGTTCTTCAAAACTCGATTCGATCAGTCAGTAGTGATATTGCTGAGCAACTCTTGGGAATAAACATTAAGTCACCCAGCCTGAATACATGTCATCCTCAGTGCTTCCCTGAAGTGGTGCTTAACAAGCTAAAACTGTCTTCACTTGTAGGATCTGGATCCCTTCCTATTCACGTATTCATCCAGGTGCTTCTTAAATGTTGTAACAGTGTCCGCTTCCAACACCTCCTCTGGCACTGTGCTCCAGGCACTCATCATCCTTTATGTAAAAAATGTGCCTCGCACATCTTTTTTAAAGTCTCCCCTCTAGATCTTGAATCTGTGTCCCCGAGTATTTGACCCCTCCTTCCTGGGAAAAAGGCTCATACTTCCCACTCTATCCATGCCACTGACAATTTTACAAACTTTAATCAGGTCACCCCTCGGCCTCCTGCATTCCACTGAAAACAAACCCACTCTATGGTCTACAAAATCATGAGGGGTATAGACAGGGTGGATAGCAATAAGCTTTTTCCCCAGAGTGGGGGACTCAATTACTTGGGGTCATGAGTTCAAAGTGAGAGGAGGCAAGTTTAAGGGAGATATGCGTGGAAAGTTCTTTACACAGAGGGTGATGGGCGCCTGGAACGTGTTGCCAGCGGAGGTGGTAGATGCAGACACGTTAGCGTCTTTTAAGATATATTTGGACAGGTACATGGATGGGCAGGGAGCAAATGGACACAGACTGTTAGAAAGTAGATGACAGGTTAGACAGAGGATCTTGATCGGCGCAGGCTTGGAGGGCCGAAGGGCCTGTTCCTGTGCTGTAGGTTTCTTTGTTTCTATGAACTTTTCTTCATAGCTAAAATCCCGCATACCAAGCAATATCCTCAAACCTTTTCTGTACTGTCTCAAAAGCATTCTGGTAGTGTGGTGACCAGAACCATATGCAATATTCCAAATGAGATCTAATTAAAATTCTATGAAGCTGCAGCATAACTTGTCTATCCTTATACTCAATGCCCTTTCCAATGAAGGCAAGCATGCCATAGGCCTTTTTTACTACCTCATCTACCTATGGCACGGTGACTCAGTGGTTAGCACTGCAGCCTCACAGCGCCAGGGACCCGGGTTCAATTCCAGTCTTGGGTAACTGTCAGTGTGGAGTTTGCACATTCTCCCAGTGTCTGCGTGGGTTTCCTCCGGGTGCTCCAGTTTCTTCCCACAGTCCAAAGATGTGCAGGCTTGGTGGATCGGCCATGCTAAATTGCCCCAGAGTGTTCAGGGGTGTGTGGGTTATAGGGGGATGGGTCTGGGTGGAATGCTTCAAGTGGCGGTGTGGACTTGTTGGGCTGAGGGGCCTGTTTCCACACTGTAGGGAATCTAATCTGATCTAATCTAATTAGTGATGTTGAACCATACAACAGCCCACGAAAGTTTCACGTGAAGCCTTATGCTAAACCTTGGCAAGTATATTGTTGAAAGACAGTGTTCAATGAAAGTAAAATATACCAACAATCTAACCACGCTCAATCTCTATCAACCAAGGATACAAACTTCTCAAATATCCACGATGACGTTAACAGAACACACATCATCTTTGGTTTCATTGGCTTTAATACAGCACGGAAAAATATTATATGGTACTTTGTGAAGCAATTTTTCAAAGTCAATAGACACAGCGAGTTTTGAGAAGATTTGTAGCTCAGGGTGAGGTTCTGGATGTGAGTTTCCTCGCTGAGCTGGAAGGTTTGTTTTCAGACGTTTTGTCACTTTTTTTATTTGAAAAAATATACTTTATTCGTAAGATGTACAAAAAATAAAACATATTTACACACCTACCCCGTCATGCAAGCCGCTCCGGGTTACCCAGGGGGTACATACACCAACTAAAGGGAAAAAACAAAGAAGAAAAAAAAAGCAAAGAAAACACCCTGGCAGTTGTCACCCCGCACAGTCCCCGTTGGCCCCCTGACCAGTTGGGGAAGGCGCCAGCTGGGCCCAGTTACCAGATAGGGCCCTTTTTTCTAATCTGGACGAGAGGTTTCATACTGTGGTCTTTCCCCACCGCGCCTTGGCGGCGGCTGCCCCAAGCTTTAGCGCGTCCCTCAGCACGTAGTCCTGGACCTTGGAGTGCACCAGTCTGCAACACTCGGTCGGGGTCAGTCTTTCAGCTGGCAGACCAGGGAGTTGCAGGCAGACCAAAGAGCGTCTTTCACCGCATTGATGGTCCTCCAGGGGCAGTTGATGTTGGTCTTGGTGTGCGTCCCGGGAAACAGCCCGTAGAGCACGGAGCTGCTCGGGACGAACCTCGACAAATACCACTGCGTCTCCCTCCAGACCTCCTGCACATAGGCACACTCCAGAAGGAGGAGATCGACAGTCTCGTCCCCCCCCCCGCCGCAGCCACCTTGAGGGCAGCGTGCAGTGGCGCAGAGATTCTGGGCATGCATTAAGGGTCTCACTGGCAGAGCCCCTCTCACCGCCAGCCAAGCAATGTCCTTGTGTTTGTTTGAAAGTTCTGGAGATGAGGCATTCTGCCAAACTACTTTGGCAGTCTGCGTGGGGAACCACACGACAGGATCCACCCTCTCCTTTTCCCGAAGGGTCTCAAGGATACTACGTGCTGACCACTGCCTGACGGCCTTGTGGTCAAAGGTGTTTCCTTTCAAAAATTTCTCCACGAAGGACAGGTGGTACGGAATGGTCCAACTACTCGGAGCGTTCCGCGGCAACGAGGCCAGGACCATCCTTCGCAACGCCGGGGACAGGTAGAATCTCAGTAAGTAGTGACACTTGGTGTTTGCATACTGAGGATCGCCGCACAGCTTGATGCAGATGCACACAAAGGTAGTCGTCAGGGTGAGGGTGGCTTTCAGTACGCCCTTTCCCCCATTTTCCAGGTCTTTGTACATGGTGTCCCTGCGGACCCGGTCCATCCTCGACCCCCAAATGAAGTGGAAGATGGCCTGGGTGACCGCAGCGGCACAGGTCCAGGGAATAGGCCAGGCCTGCGCCACATACAACAGTACCAAAAGCCCCTTGCACCTGACAACCAGGTTCTTACCCGCGATGGAGAGGGACCAGAGTGTCCACCTGCCCAGCTTCTCCTTCAATTTGGTGATACGCTCCTCCCAAGTCTTAGTGCACACGCCAGCTCCACCAAACCAAACACCCAGCACCTTCAGGTAGTCTGTCCTGACAGTGAAGGGGATGAAGGAACGGTCATCCCAGTTCCCGAAGAACATGACCTCGCTCTTACCCCTATTGACTTTGGCACCCGAGGCCAGTTCAAACTGGCCGCAGATGTCCAATAGTCTACTCACCGACCGACGATCGGTGCAGAAGACGGCGACGTCGTCCATATACAGGGAGGTCTTGACCTGAAGGCCTCCGCTGCCTGGGATAGTCACGCCCTTCAGGCTCACGTCCTTCCTGATGGATGCGGCGAAGGGCTCCACGCAGCACACAAACAGGGCAGGAGAGAGCGGGCAGCCCTGCCTGACTCCAGATCTGACAGGAAAAGTGTCCGATTCCCACCCGCTGATCAAGATTGCGCTAACGACGTTGGTCCCCTCATGTAAGCATGAGAGACCCTGTCGAAGGCCTTCTCCTGGTCCAGGCTGACGAGGCAGGTGTCCACCCGCCTGTCCTGTATGTAGGCGATCGTACCCCTGCCGAGCGCGAGGCTCTCAGCGATCTTCCTGCCCGGCACAGCACAGGTTTGGTCAGGGTGAATCACCGACTCCAGGACAGACCTGACCCGGTTGGCTATGACCTTGGCCAGGATTTTGTAGTCCACGTTCAATGGTTAAATGGGACGCCAATTCTTAATTTCTTCCCTCTCCCCCTTCCTCTTGTAAACGAGGGTAATGATGCCTTTCCTCATGGACTTGCACATTTCCCCTGCCCGAAGCGCACTATCGCACACCTCCAGCAGGTCCTGGCCGACCAGGTCCCACAGAGCGGAATACAGCTCGACCGGTAAGCCGTCACTTCCGGGAGTCCTATTCCTCTCCAAGGACTTGAGGGCTCTGGCCAGCTCATCCAGGGATATCGGCCGGTCCAGCCACTCCCTCGTGCCGTCGTCTAAGACCTCCGTGATAGACGACAGGAACGACTCGGAGGCCGTGCTGTCCGTGGGCTTCGTGTTGTACAGTCCGGCATAGAAGGATCTGCTGATCCTCAAAATGTCGGGCCGAGACGACGTCACCGAGCCGTTGCCCTCCTTCAGCCGGCTAAGCACAGAGCTCTCTTTGTGCACCTTCTGAAAGAAGAAACGCGAGCACGTCTCGTCCTGCTCCACGGAGCGGACCCTGGACCGGGAGATTATCCTGGAGGCCTCCGCGGCAAAGAGCGAGGCTTGCTGGCCCCTCACCTCGCAGAGGTCCTCCGTGACATCGACCCCCATCAACTGCAGAAGGAGCAGGTTCTGCACCCTTTTCTGGAGTCGCGACAGCTTTCCCCACCTCTCTCTCGCCTTCCGAACACCCTTGAGGACAAAGAACCTCTTGATGTTCTCCTTCACCGTCTCCCACCAGTTGCCCGGGGACTCAAAGAGGGGTTTCACGGTTCACCAACCGGTGTACTCCCTCTTAAGCTCCTCGACGTTCTCTGGGGTCAACAGAGTTGTGTTGAGCTTCCACGTCCCTTTGCCGGCTGGCTGGTCGTCCTGTAAGTGACAGTCGGCCAGCAGGAGGCAGTGGTCAGAGAAGAACACTGGCTCGACGCCGGTGGACCTGACCGAGAACGCCCGTGACACAAACAGGAAGTCTATCCTTGAGCGGATAGACCCGTCTGGCCGCGACCAGGTGTACTTCCGCTGCGCTCCGTCTGCAGGGGTGCTGAAGACGTCGAGCAGCTTGGCGTCCTTCACCGTGCCCATCAGGAATCTGGATGTGACGTCCGGTTGACTCCCCCCCACCCGCTGTCCCCATGCGGATCTTCCATCTGCATCGATGATGCAGTTGAAGTCTCTGCCCGGGATGACCGGCCTGGACATAGCCAGCAGGGGTGGAAGCCACTGCAGGGCGGCCAACCGCTCACTCCGTACCTCTGGGGCGTACACGTTGATCAGCCTCAGGGGAGTGTTCCTGTAGGTGACATCAGCCACTAGGAGGCGCCCCCCCCCCACCACCTCCTGAAGTTGAGAGATGGTGAAGTCGCGCCCCCGCAGCAGAATAGCCAGGCACGAGGAGCGACAGTCGTTAACCCCCGACCAGATCGAAGGCCCACAGGTCCAGGCGCCTGACCATTTCCCGTACCTGCCGAGGTGCGGTATCCTGCACTCCTGCAGAAACAGGAGGTCCGCCTTGATGGTGGTTAGGTAGGCCTATGTGGATACACATCTTGCGGTGGACTTGACACTGCGCACATTAATGCTCGCAACTCATACCCCCACTGTGGGCAGTGACCGCAGTACCCTCCCCAAGTCCAAGGTCCAGCCCCTCCATCTGTCTCTTCATGCCCATTGCCCGGGCTAACTGCTGGACACTCTCCGGGCTGAGGAAACCGTCCGTGCTTCCTTCCGGGTGGCATCCACCCGTTGGGGGTACGGAGGCAGAAGACTCCGGCCCTGGGTCAGCCTGGGGACGCGCTGTTTCCTCCTTCGCACCTGGACGTTCCGGGGGGCCCTCCAGTGCCTCAGCGGCACGTGACTGGGTGTCGGACGGAGCCTCAGGACGCCTCCCGTCACCTGGAAGCGTGGTGCTGCTTTCCTTCTCCCTTGAGATCTTTAACTTATGCTTCGGGCGGGCCCTCTCCGAATCCCCCTCGTCAGAGGAGCTCTTATAGCCCCCCTGTAGCTGCCTCTTCCCGCCTGATGGTTGCGGTACCTGGGCCCGCTGACGCACCTTCCTCCTCGCTTTCCGGACCGTCGTCCACTCCCCTGGGTCGCCTGTCGCCGCCTCCATCGACTCCGGGTTGTCGGGGGGGGGAGCGGAGCCTGCAGGGGCGCTTTGCTGGCCTCGGGTCTGTCCTGCGGGGCTCGGCCCCCCTGCACATTAGTGGGGTCCTTGCTGGGCCCTGGTGCCTTCCTTTCCTCCGGGGGGGCTGGCCCCGCATTGCCCCAGCTGGCGACCTGGACGTAGATGGTCCCCCGCTGCGGGCATGCCCTATAGAGGTGGCCCGCTTCCCAGCAAAGGTTGCAGCTTTTCTCTTTGGGCAATCCTTTGCAAGGTGTCCCTCCTCCCTGAAGTTCCTGCAGATGGTGGCTTTGCAGTCGGCCGCCACGTGACCTGACCTAGCACAGGCATGGCAGACTTTAGGTTGCTCTGCATAGGTCACGTAGCCCTTGCTCCCGCCGATCGCGAAGCTGGACGGTGGGTGTACGACGTTCCCATCTGCGCCCATCCTCAGCATCACCTTGACCTGCCTCTTACTGGTCCAGATGCCAAAGGGGTCCATGATGTCAGTTAGGTCCCCTTCCACCTTCACATACCTTCCAAGGAAGGTCAGTACATCAACTGCTGGCACATGCGGGTTGTACATGTGTGCAGTCACCATACGGCTCCTCTGTGCTGGCATCACAAACAGCGGCAGTCAATACAGAGAGGGGGCCCTCACCTCCTTTCTCCTTGAAAACCTCCAGGAAGCGCTCGCAAAGCTTGGCACTCCTGAAGGTCACATCGTAAAAACCTCCTCCAGGGAAATCCTGCAGGCAGTAAATGTCCGCAGCAGCGAACCCGCAACAGTCCAACAGGACCTTCTTCACAAAGGAGGCGCGGTCCACAGGTGCACCCTCATCCACGTTCTTTACGGAAACACGTATGGTGTTCCGGACCCCCTGACCTGGGGCACGAGCACTTGCCGTAGCCATCGTTGCAGGTTGGCTGCTCCCCTGGACCAGCGTTACGCCGAAGCCAGCATTAAGATCCACTGGTTGCAAGGGTGCACAGCCAACCCGACGTCTTCCTTTCACCTCCAAAACAGCACTCTCTTCCTCTCGGCCCACAAGAGAGTGGGTCTTTATTTTGTTCCAGATGTAAGCTGGTTCACTGAGCTTGAAGGTTTGTTCCCAGACAATTCGTCACCATTCTCGGTAACATCATCAGTGAGCCTCCGACGAGCGCTGGTATTATGTCCCGCTTTCTATTTATCTGGGTAGGTTTCCTTGGGTTGGTGATGTCATTTCCTGTTCTTTTTCTCAGGGGATGGTAGATTGGCTCGAAATCAATGTGTTTGTTGATGGAGTTCCGGTTGGAATGCCATGCTTAATTCCTAGAAGCATGGCATTCCAACCGGAACTCCATCAACAAACACATTGGCTCCAAATCAATCTACCATCCCCTGAGAAAAAGAGCAGGAAATGACATCAGCAACGCAGGAAATGACATCACCAACCCAAGGAAACCTAACCAGATAAATAGAAAGCGGGACATAACACCAGCGCTTCGTCGGAGGCTCACCGATGATGTTACCTAGAATGGTGATGAAACGTCTGAAAACAAACTTTCCAGCTCAGCGAACAAACTCACGTCAATAGACACACTAACTCTCTCTGTTACTTCAAAGGCAATCAAGTTAGTCAAGCACAATTTGCCTTTAGTAAATTGATACTGACTTTGAGTTATCAACCCACACTTTTCCAAACATCAATTCCTTTTGCTTTTGATTATTGTTTCTAAACATTTCCCACTACTGACATTACTCACCTATACTGTCAGGTTATTTTGGTCTTTTTTTTAAATACAGGTATAATATTTGCAATACCCAAATCCTCTGGCATCACTTGCACATCCAAGGTGTACTGTCAAGTGTGCAGACAGAGCCTTTGCATTTTAAATCCTATCTTCAGTCAATAATGTAGGATAAATCCAAAAATGGCTCGCTGACATTACTTTGAGGACTTCCAAACAGCTTCAATCCATCCTTTTTATTATGTTATTCAATGTTAAATTGCTCTTGCCTCCTCCATTTGTATATTGGCAACAGCATCCTCTTCTTTGATTATCACTGTTGCAATCTACTCATTTAATGCTTCATTTGGCTCTCTGCTTATATAAGATTGCCTTTGTAGCCCTCAATCGACCCACTGCGTGAAAACACTTGTGTGTTTTTTAATATTTCCGCATACTGACATTTTAATGCCATAACCAGAAGCATAGGCAGTTAAAATTCCCTGGGGTTCTGAAAGTTTGTTGTGAATTTTAATCTGCTGAACTGAGTACCTTGGAGGAACTGCCGTGCAAAACTGGTGTGATATTTTGTTTTGGTGACATTATTAAAATCTGATGACAAACTGAACTGGTGGCTTCAACACTGAATTCATCGAAATGTAGGTACAGAAGTAGGCCATTGAGTGTCTCAAGTTTACTCCACCATTCAGTGGGATCTGTGACCCTAATTCTGGCCTCTGATCCTAATCCCTTAATACCTTTCCTTAACAAAAATCTCTCTCTCCCATATTTAAAATGAACAATTGATCCAGCATCCACTACCACTAATGGAAAGAGTTGCACACATCTACCACTCTGTACAGAAGTGCTTCCTTATATCTCTCTTGGTCATAATTCTCAATCCATTTCCCCTTGTTCTAGAAACCGCAACCAGCGGAAACAGCTTATTGCTGTCTACTGTGTCTTCAAGAAGAAAACAAAATCAGTAATCCAAAACAATCTTGGAATTAAAAGTTGCTCTAGTTTTCTCATCAAATGAAGACAGGGAGGCCCAAACTTACATGTTTTCTTTTCATTTTCCTTATGCATTGCCTAAAGCTTGAACCCGCCGTCACTCACCACCTGAAAACATATCGCTTTAACCAAGTTTCCGGACAATGTCCTAACATGGCTTGTTTGTCTTGATGTCAGATTTTGTTTGTTAATATTATTGTACAACATTTTGGGAAGTTTTATTATATCAAAAACATAAAGGAAAAGCAAATTGCTGTTGATGTCCTTCAGTAGGCCTCTTGGTGAAAGGAATACAGAAAAGAGAACTATTGCTATGCTTCTGGTACCGTGCTGATCACGTCAACTTGTAAACTATTTTGCAATAGAATTTCTTATGGGATGTGGTTCTGAGCTGACCATGTCAATTTGTGATGAAATATTAATTGGTAACAATCGCTTTTTTGTTCCATTAGCAAATACAGTCGGCTCTGACATAACATAATAGCTCTGTTTTGAGGAAGGGTCACTGGACCCGAAACATTAACTCTGTTTTTTCCACAGATGCTGCCAGACCTGCTGAGCTTTTCCAGCAGCTTTTTGTTCCTGATTTACAGCATCCACAGTTCTTTTAGTTTTTTCTTTATAATAGTTCTGTTCTTGTGCGACCTCACATTATAAGAAAATCACGCAGTAGAAACACCACTTAAACTAATGAGGCCTGTATTGTGTTATAGTCAATAGAGGTAAGGAATGTTTGTGTCCTACAAATAATGGTCTAAATTCTTCGATCATGTTAAAGCCAATTTGCTTTGAAGAAATGTGTGATAGCAGAAGTGACTGTAGCTATTGTAAGTGTTGTGAAGGAGTGGTGGAACCCCTCTAATAATTAAAACTGAAACCCCCGTAGAAGCTCGCCTCACCTCATAATCTGTTAAAGGAAATATGAAAAGTGATTAAACTGCCTCTCACCCCCAATCTGTTATAAAGAAGAGGTTAAACGAAAGAAACCCCTGACACTCACTTTACTTAGCAACAAGTAACATTTATTTATCAACGTCAAACAGTGAACAAATTAACAGAACTACTAACAAATTGAACAATTCCCCTTTAAACCACTAACTATTCCCAAATAAAACAAAATTATAATGGCATGCTGTTCCAATAAATATAAATCCCATTTATATAAACAAAAGTATTTAGAAAATATAAATTAAAACTTGGTCACTTGAAATTACACCCAAGTTAGGTCTTGCAAAATGTTCTTTGCCTTCTCTGCTGTCCTCCAGTCAGGGATGCATTCCTCCATCGAATTCTTGTGTCAGGAATATTAGCTAAGAGTGTCATTATACCTTTATTTACCTTGTGTTTATTCGGAGATCGTAGAGATTTCTGTGAGAGCCAGTGATTTTCTCTTTCTTTAGAGCTGAAGGCTGTTGAAAGCTGTTCTCTTAACAGATGGCGGTTTGCTCTCTCAAATTTTCAAATGCCCTCTTCTTTAATACTCTTGATGGCCTATCAATTTCTTACACTACGATTGGTCTGAGGTTGTCAAAACCATCGGATTTAAACTTAATTGGGCTTTAATATCTAGGGTCTGGTTTAAATTAATTGGTTAAATTCAAAAACCTGTTGTCTTGGTAAAAAGAGATAGCAAGGTGTATAGCTGGATGAACACAGCAGGCCAAGCAGCATCAGAGGAGCAGGAAGGCTGATGTTTCAGGCCAAGACTCTTCTTCAGAAAGAAAGATATTTCTTCTGAAATCTTCCACAATTTTCTGAAGGAGGGTCTAGGCCCGAAACATCAGCCTTCTTGCTCCTCTGATGCTGCTTGGCCTGCTGTGTTCATCCAGCTCTACACCTTGTTATCTCAGATTCTCCAGCATCTGCAGTTCCAACTATCTCTGTCTTGGTAGGAATGCTGCTTTGCCTGCTAAAAGGTTAGCCTTATGATAAAATGTTCCAATCTTAAGAACTCTGTGCATCTGCTGCTGCCTGTGGACATTTTTTTAAAACCACACATTCACTCCCACACCCCATCATTTCACAAACAAACTCTAACGTCCTGCCTTCTAATCCACAAGTACTATAACAACTTTGCAACAGTAAGCAACAGATAGATGGGAGTGTAACTGAAAAGAGCACTTTTAGAACATAGAACATAGAAAAGTACAGCACAGTACAGGGCCTCGGCCCACGATGTTGTGCCGTGGAATAATTCTAATCCAAAAATAAAATAACCTAACCTACATTCCCCTCAATTCACTGCTGTCCATGTGCATGTCCAGCAGTCGCTTAAATGTCACTAATGATTCTGCTTCCATGACTACCACTGGTAAACTATTCCATGCACTCACAACTCTCTGGGTGAAGAACCTCCCTCTGATGTCTCCTCTCTACCTTTCTCCTAACACCTTAAAACTGTGACCCCTTGTGGCAGTCAATCCTGCCCTGGGGAAAAGTCTCTGGCTATCGACTCTATCCATACTTCTCATTACCTTGTACACCTCGATCAGGTCACCTCTCTTCCTCCTTCTCTCCAGGGAGAAAAGTCCGAGCTCAGTCACCCTCTCCTCGTAAGACAAGTCCTCCAGTCCAGGCAGCATCCTGGTAAACCTTCTTTGCACCCTCTCCAAATCCTCCACATCTTTCCTACAATAGGGCAACCAGAACTGGACACAATATTCCAAGTGTGGTCTCACCAGGGTTTTGTAGAGCTGCAGCATAACCTCGTGGCTCTTGAACTCGATCCCCCTGTTAATGAAAGCCAAAACACCATATGCTTTCTTAACAACCATATCCACCTGGGTGGCAACTTTGAGGGAGCTATGCACTTGAACACCAAGATCCCGCTGTTCCTTCACACTGCCGAGAATCCTGCCTTTAATCCTATATTCAGCATTTAAGTTCGACCCTCCAAAATGCATCACTTCGCATTTATCCAGGTTGAACTCCATCTGCCATTTCTCAGCCCAGCTCTGCATTCTGGCAATGTCTCGCTGAAGCCTGCAACGTCCCTCGATACTATCAACGGCACCTCCAACCTTTGTGTCATCAGCAAACATACTAACCCACCCCTCAACCTCCTCATCCAAGTCATTTATAAATACTACAAAGAGCAGAGCCCTGCGAGACACCACTCAGCATTGACCTCCAGGCAGAATACTTACCATCTACAACCACTCTCTGCCTCCTGACAGCCAACCTATTCTGAATCCAGACAGCCAAATCACCCTGTATCCCATACCTCCTGACTTTATGAATGAGCCTGCCGTGGGGAACCTTATGAAATGCCTTGCTGAAGTCCATGTACACCACATCCACTGCTCGACCCTCGTCAACCTGTCTCATGACTTCCTCAAAGAACTCATTAAGATTTGTAAGGCATGACCTGCCCCTCACAAAGCCATGCTGACTCCCTTTAATCACGCTATGCTTTTCCAAATAGTCATAAATCCTATCCCTCAGAATTCTTTCCAAAACCTTGCTGACCACAGACGTAAGACTGACTGGTCTGTAATTTCCAGGGATTTTCCTATTCCCTTTCTTGAAAAGAGGAACAACATTGCCTCCCTCCAATCTTCCGGTACGACAGGAAGCCTCCGTCTTTCAGTGAAAACAAACCTGTCCTCCTAACTAAAATCCTCCAGACCAGGCAACACCCTTCACCAACACCTTCCACTCCAACCTTCAGTTCACCTGGGCCATCTCCAGCACATCCCTCACCTTCCTGGATCTCTCAGTCTCCATCTCAGGCAACCAGCTTGTAACTGATGTCCATTTCAAGCCCACCGACTCCCACAGCTACCTAGAATACACCTCCTCCCACCCACCCTCCTGCAAAAATTCCATCCCCTATTCCCAGTTCCTCTGCCTCCGCCGCATCTGCTCCCACGATGACGCATTCCACTCCCGCACATCCCAGATGTCCAAGTTCTTCAAGGGCCGCAACTTTCCCCCCACAGTGATCGAGAATGCCCTTGACCGCCTGTCCCGCATTTCCCGCAACACATCCCTCACACCCCGCCCCCGCCACAACCGCCCAAAGAGGATCCCCCTCGTTCTCACACACCACTCCACCAACCTCCGGATACAACACATCATCCTCCCACACTTCCGCCATCTACAATCCGACCCCACCACCCAAGACATTTTTCCATCCCCACCCCTGTCAGCTTTCCGGAGAGACCACTCTCTCCGTGACTCCCTTGTTCGCTCCACACTGCCCTCCAACCCCACCACACCCGGCACCTTCCCCTGCAACCGCAGGAAATGCTACACTTGTCCCCACACCTCCTCCCTCATCCCTATCCCAGGCCCCAAGATGACTTTCCATATTAAGCAGAGGTTCACCTGCACATCTGCCAATGTGGTATACTGCATCCACTGTACCCGGTGTGGCTTCCTCTACATTGGGGAAACCAAGTGGAGGCTTGGGGACCGCTTTGCAGAACACCTCCACTCGGTTCGCAATAAACAACTGCACCTCCCAGTCGCAAACCATTTCCACTCCCCTCCCATTCTTTAGATGACATGTCCATCATGGGCCTCCTGCACTGCCACAATGATGCCACCTGAAGGTTGCAAGAACAGCAACTCATATTCTGCTTGGGAATCCTGCAGCCCAATGGTATCAATGTGGACTTCACCAGCTTCAAAATCTCCCCTTCCCCCACCGCTTCCCAAAACCAGCCCAGTTCGTCCCCTCCCCCCACTGCACCACACAACCAGCCCAGCTCTTCCCCTCCACCCACTGCATCCCAAAACCAGTCCAACCTGTCTCTGCCTCCCTAACCTGTTCTTCCTCTCACCCCAAGCCGCACCTCCATCTCCTACCTTCTAACCTCATCCCACCTCCTTGACCTGTCCGTCTTCCCTGGACTGACCTATCCCCTCCCTACCTCTCCACCTATACTCTCCTCTCCACCTATCTTCTTTTCTCTCCATCTTCGGTCCGCCTCCCACTCTCTCCCTATTTATTCCAGAACCCTCACCCCATCCCCCTCTCTGATGAAGGGTCTAGGCCCAAAACGTCAGCTTTTGTGCACCTGAGATGCTGCTGGGCCTGCTGTATTCATCCAGCCTCACATTTCATTATCTAACATCCTGGTAAACCTTTCCTGCACCTTCTCCAAAACATCTACATCCTTCTGCTAGTGTAGCGTCCAGAACTGTGTGCAATATTCCAAAAAAGGCTTAACTAAAGATTTATTCACCTCTAACATAACTTGCTAAGTTTTTGCGGTAGGGTCACTCGACCTGAAACATTAATTCCAATTTCTCTTTACAGAGGCTACAAGACCTGCTGAGCTTTTCCTGTAGGTCCTATTTTTGTTTCTGATTTACAACATTCACACTTCTTTCAGTTTTTGCCAATTTTTACATTCAATGCCCTGGACAATGAAGGCAAGTATGCTATGTATCTCCTAGACTTTCAGACATCTGTGGGCTGGTCATCATGATCTTTCTGAACTCCAAGTCAACGTTCCCAATGAATCTGCCATTTATTGTATAATTCACAACTGAATTTGATCCTCCAAAAAGCACAACCTCACATTTGTCTGGTTTATACTTTGCCTGACATTTCTTGATTTAAGTTTTGATTTGACTTATTTTCGTCACTCAGTACAATGTTGAGCTTTGTTCTGAAACCAGTGCGGGCAGATTATAGCAAACAAGGACAAATAGATGATAGGATGCTTAAACAGAGTGAGGCATACAAGGTTACAGCTGCACGGGAGGTGCACAAAACAGGATCAACATTATTTGAAGTTAGAGAGGTCCATACAGCAGTCTGACAACAGCAAAGAAGAAGCTGTACTTGAACCTGTTGGTGCATGTGTTCAAGCTTCTGTTTCTACTTCCTGATGGAAGAGGTTAGAAAACCGTATTACCAGGGTGAGAGAGATCTTTGATGATATTGGCAGCTTTTCTGCAGCAACGATAAGTGTAAACAGAGCCCAAGGATATGTGGTTCTCACACACCACCCTACCAACCTCCGGATACAACGCATTATCCTCCGGCACTTCCACCATTTACAATCCGACCCCACCACCCAAGACATTTTTCCATCCCCACCCCTGTCTGCTTTCCGGAGAGACCACTCTCTCCGTGACTCCCTTGTTCGCTCCACACTGCCCTCCAACCCCACCACACCCGGCACCTTCCCCTGCAACCGCAGGAAATGCTACACTTGTCCCCACACCTCCTCCCTCACCCCCATCCCAGGCCCCAAGATGACATTCCACATTAAGCAGAGGTTCACCTGCACATCTGCCAATGTGGTATACTGCATCCACTGTACCCGGTGCGGCTTCCTCTACATTGGGGAAACCAAGCGGAGGCTTGGGGACCGCTTTGCAGAACACCTCCGCTCAGTTCGCAACAAACAACTGCACCTCCCAGTCGCAAACCATTTCCACTCCCCCTCCCATTCTCTTGATGACATGTCCATCATGGGCCTCCTGCACTGCCACAATGATGCCACCCGAAGGTTGCAGGAACAGCAACTCATATTCCGCCTGGGAACCCTGCAGCCATATGGTATCAATGTGGACTTCACCAGTTTCAAAATCTCCCCTTCCCCCACTGCATCCCTCAACCAGCCCAGTTCATCCCCTCCCCCCACTGCACCACACAACCAGCCCAGCTCTTCCCCCCCCACCCACTGCATCCCAAAACCAGTCCAACCTGTCTCTGCCTCCCTAACCGGTTCTTCCTCTCACCCATCCCTTCCTCCCACCCCAAGCCGCACCCCCAGCTACCTACTAACCTCATCCCACCTCCTTGACCTGTCCGTCTTCCCTGGACTGACCTATCCCCTCCCTACCTCCCCACCTACACCCTCTCCACCTATCTTCTTTACTCTCCATCTTCGGTCCGCCTCCCCCTCTCTCCCTATTTATTCCAGTTCCCTCCCCCCATCCCCCTCTCTGATGAAGGGTCTAGGCCCGAAACGTCAGCTTTTGTGCTCCTGAGATGCTGCTTGGCCTGCTGTGTTCATCCAGCCTCACATTTTATTATCCCCAAGGATATGTGGTTGGATTCTGTGATGGTGGGCAATGTACACAATTTTCTGTAGTTTTAGTTCTGCAGTCACCTTACTAGGTTGTTATGCACTCAGATGGAATGCTTTCAATGATGCATCCATAAAAGTTGGTGAAGGTGCTGATGGACTTGCTGAATTTCCTAAGCCGCCTGAGGAAGAGACAGAATTGTTGTGCCATCTTGGCCATCACGTCTACATGGGAGGTCCAGGATAGACTGCCAGTTATCATCACTCCTAGAAACTTGATGTTGTCAATCCTCTCCACCTCAGCTCTATTGATGTAGATAGGAGCATGTTCTCCTCCTTTCCTCCTGAAGTCACTGATCGGTTCTTTTGTTTTGCCAACACTGGAAGAGAGGTTGTTATCATTGCACCATGACACCAAGCCCTCTGTCTCCTTCCTGTATTCTGACTCATCGTTTTTTGATGCCCATCCTACCATGGTGGTGTCATCAGTAAACATGTAGACGGCATTTGTATGGAATTTGGCTCCACGGCCATAGGCATACAGAGTACAGTAGGTGGCTGAGAACACATTCTTGCGTTAGCGTTAGCGTAGAAAATTATTGTGGAGGAGGTGCTGTTTTCTATCTTCACTGATACCTAGGTCTCAGAGTTTTAGTCTGGCAGGGATTATAGTGTTGAAGGCAGCTGTAGTCAATGAGTAGGAGCCTGATGTCAGAGTCCTTGTTATCCAGATGTTCCAGAGATAGGTGCAGGGCTAGGGAGATGTCATCCACTGTGGACTTGTTTTGCTGGTAGGTAAATTGCAGGCTGCAGACAGGCTGGGAAGCCAGAGTTGATGTGGGCCCTGATCAGCCTTTCGATACACTTCATGATTACAGAAGTCAAAGCCACTGGGAGGTTATCATTAAAGCACACTGTACATGTTTTCTTTGGCATTGGGATGATGGCAGTCTTCTTGAAATAGGTGGGGACTTCGGATTGTAGCAAGGAGAGGTTAAAGACGTCAGCGAATACCTCCGGCAGCCAATCCACACAGGGTGCAAGCGCACAGCCAGGGGCTCCATCTGGGCTTATTACTTCCCTCAGGTTTACTCTCAGAAAGATCAATCTGACATCAGCAGTCACAGAGGTAACAGTTACATCTGGGGCTGCTGAGGTAGGTGACATTGCCCTACTTGCATTCTGCTCAAACTAAGCACAGATAGCATTGAGCACATCAGGGAGGGATGTGATTTTGTCAGTGGTGTGAGTCTGCTGCTCCGGGAGGCAAGTGAATTGGATTCAGTTGGGCTGGGCCTCCTCTGGGACAAGACACAATGAGGTTGGAGTTCGGTCCAGGTTGCCGCTGGTCGTCTCGGTGTGAGTCTGCTGCTCTAGAAGATAAGCAAGGGTCAAAAAATGGGCTTGGCCATTCAGGCCTTCTCAAGGTTGCATCGGTGCGAGGTCAGAGCATTGTCCTGGGCTGGTTGGGCCGCTTCAGAGTCAAGCTGTTGGACCGGTTTCATTCCGGGTCACCACAGCATCAGGTCACTACTGGGTCAGTGTTTGGGCCTTGGTTCCAGGTATTCTTGTGGGTCCTGTGGGAAGCCAGTAAGTTTGCCCTGGGCCTGTGCGTCCAACTGTTATAAGAGATGTGAGAATAAGATCTGCTGTAGATAGCTTGCAAAGAGTCACCCAGCACTATCTTGCTTGAATCTATCTATATATTGCTGTATCCTTTGATAATTCTCCTCATTATCTGCAACTCCACAAATATTGGTGTCATTTGCAAACTTACTAATCAGACCACCTACATTTCCCCCCTTATTATTTATATTTATATTTATATATATGTAATATGTATAAACAAACAACAAAGCTCCCAGCACTGATCCCTGCAGCACTATTCCCAAAATACTCCCGCACTGAATCTTTGGTATCCTGCCCAGGTTCATTTCCCAATACAGGGTTCGGTATAACCCCCACTTTTGTTGAACTACTCACATTCTGTTTCAAAAAATCCTCCTTGACACACCCAACAAATTGTTCCCCATCCAGCATTGTGATTGCACCCTTCCTATTTCTGACCTCCACCCACAATGCCTCGCTGCAAGATTCCTCCAGAGTGCCCTCCCTCAACACAGTTGTGATATGCTCCTTAACCAGTAATGCAACTATCTTTTTCTGGAAAAGGGTCTAGGCCCGAAACGTCAGCTTTCCTGTTTCTCTGATGTTGCTTGGCCTACTGTGTTCATCTGGCTCTACACCTTGTTATCTCATGCAACTATACCAACCCCTTTTGCTTCCTCCACTGTTCTGTCTAAAACATCAATATGCTTTAAGTTGCCAATCCTGTCCCTCTTTCAATCATGTCTCTGTGATTGCAATAACATCATGGCTGGACATGAGAATTTAGTTTTCAATTCTGTATATAAAGCATCTTTTTAAGCTTTTTGTATTTTTCATTGTGGATTGAAATGGAAAAAGGACTGATCTAAAATCCAAGGACTGCTGAAGAATTTTTGGACATTTTAAAAGCGAGTTACTTGACACTCATAGCCTTGGTTAAACAGTTGTTGGTTCAAGCAAGAGGGAGAGCTGGTTAGACCCAGGGAGCTGTACACAGGGATCTGGCAAGCAACAAGCAGATTAGATTGTGAAATGGCTATAACAAACTACTGATGAAAAAGGCCTTCTTCTGGCCAACAACTCTGTAACTGACTCCCAGGTAGTGTGAATCAAAACAGTAAGTGCTAGAGAAACTGCAGCTCTGGCAGCATCTGTACAGAGAATAACAGAGTTATCATTTTGTATCCAGTGGTTTTTCACTAGAACAGGAAATAGCTGAGAAGGGTGTTATTTATGCTGATGATAGGGTGGAGGAGTGGAGAAAACAAAGTATATGAAGAAGGGCCCGAAGTGTGAGAGAGACAGTCAGAAAAAGAAAGGCAAGCAAAGAGTTGGTGATGATAAGCCCGGACAGAGACAAATGCTAAGCATACGCTAGAGATAAACCTTATCTACCAGTAGATTTGAAAGAAATATTTAAACTCATGAGGGGTCTAGAAAGAATAGATAAGGTGAATTTGCACCTTATTACTGCCCTATTAGTCTATACTTGGCCACAGGTAGAATTTGGAAGGGGTCATCCACAGTCTTATGAAGTGGCACTTACTCAGCATTAATGTGTCCACTGATGTCAGTTTAGGTCCAGTCTGCTCTTGACCTCATTATTGCCTTGGTCAAAACATGAATAAATGGCTGAATTCAGGAGGTGAGGTATGAATGACTCTCCTTGATATCAAGCTACTGCACCATGCACGCCATCAGGGAACCCTTGTGAAGCCAAAGTCAATAAGAATCGAACGAAAAATCTCCAGTCAAACTTAGCACAATGGAAGAGGATTTGGTTCTTCAAGGCCAATAATCTCGTTCTCAGGATATTGAGACAGGTGTTCTTCAGAATACTTCCTAGGCCCAACCAGGTCAACGAGTCTTCCTTCAATATAGGGTCAGAACTGGAAATGTTAGCTGGTGATTACACAATGCTCAACAAAATTCATAATTGCTCAGATGTTGAAGCAATCTATATCCATTTGGAGCAAGACCTGGGAAAAATACAGGCTTAGGCTGACGAGTGGCAAGCACCATTCATGCTACACAAGCCGCTAGCAATAGTCTGCAGCAACAGAAGATCAAACCAAAATCCCTTGATCCTTAATGGCATCATCATTGAATCCCCTGTCATTATCCTGGGGTTGCCATCATCAAGAGACCTTCAGAGTCATACAGCATGGAAACAGATCTTCTGTCCAATAACTGGTCCAGCCATGTAAATATTGTGGCTACAAGAGCAGGTGAGAGGTCAGTCATACATCATTAAGTAAGTCAGCTTCAGACTCTGTAAAGGCCAATGGCCATCTACAAGATAAAAATCAGAATTTCAATGGGACATTTCCTACTTTTTTGGATAGGAAAGTGATGGCTTTGTGGCTTTACCACTAGCTTATTACCCCAGAGACCAAGGTAATATTGAGTATAGGAGCAAAGAGGTCCTTCTGCAGCTGTACAGGGCCCTGGTGAGACCGCACCTGGAGTATTGTGTGCAGTTTTGGTCTCCCAATTTGAGGAAGGACATTCTTGCTATTGAGGGAGTGCAGCGTAGGTTCATGAGGTCAATTCCCAGAATGGCGGGACTATCATATGTTGAAAGATTGGAGCGACTGGGCTTATATCCACCTGGGTTTAGAAGGATGAGAGGGGATCTGATTAAGACGTATAAGATTATTAAGGGATTGGACACTCTGGAGGCAGGAAGCATGTTTCCGCTGATGGGTTAGTCCAGAACCAAAGGACAGTTTAAAACTAAGGGGTAGGCCTTTTAGAACTGAGTTGAGGAAAAACTTCTTCTCCCAGAGAGTGGTGGATATATGGAATGCTCTGCCCCAGAAGGCAGTGGAGCGCATCTCTCCGGATACTTTCAAGAAAGAGATGGATAGAGCTCTTAAAGATAGTGGAATCAAGGGTTATGGGGATAAGGCAGGAACAGGATACTGATTGTGGATGATCAGCCATGATCATAATGAATGGTGGTGCTGGCTCGAAGGGCTGAATGGCCTATTCCAGACCTATTATCTATTGTCTAATATTCTGACAACCCATAACAGATGGTGGAATTTAAATTCAATAAAAATCTGCAATGAATAATCTAATGCTGACCAAGAAACCACTGCAATTGTCAAAAAAAACCTCTGAATCATTTGGGTTATTTAGGGAAGGAAACTACCATCCTTACCTGATCTGGCCTATAAGCAATGTGGTTGACTCTTGACTGCATCTGGGCAATTAGGGATGGGTAATAAATACTGGCTCATCAAAGCCCACATCCCATGAACAAATAAAATAAAAAGCTTTAACAACACTCCTGAAGTACGTAATCATCCAGGACAAAGCTGCCCAGTTGATTACCATATCCACAACCAACAGTCACTTGCTGGTCTACCAGTGCAAAGTGGCAACAGAGTTTATTGTCTACAGGATGCACCTCAGCAACTCATGAAATGTTTCTTTGACGTAATCACCTGAACCCTCGATCTCAAGCAAATGGAAAGACAGGGACAAATGATGCTTGGGAACACCATGTAAATTCCCCTCACAGACCATGGAAGGAGATGACTGTACTGTGCCTCACACAAATAAAAATAGCATGCAATTGAGAATGCACCAGCTTAGTATGCACTAAGTGAATCCAAATGAGGGTTGGACATTCATTCACAACTGCATAGAGAAGTGCAAACGATGAGCACGAAGGGAAAGTGTGTGTTTCTCTGGTGAATTCAACAAGTTGAGAATTCAAATAGATTTTTGCTTCTTCCAGAAACTTTCAAGCTGATTTTTGTGTTTTAGTAATCAGCGGTAGCAGTGCCCAAGAGACATGGTGAGCATACATTGACCAATTATGACGAGCTCACAACAATGAATACAAGATTATGCACAAAAGCAGGGAAGGTATGTAGAACCTGTATCAAGTCTGTGTTAGACCACAACTAGAGTACTGCATCAATTCTGGTCACCACATGAGGAAAGGTGTCATGGTAGTTGGCAAGGACAAGAGGGATTTACCAGAATGAATCAAGTAACGAGGGAGATTTATAGTTCATTTACAAAGTTCAATACAAGAAAATAAGTTGTTCTCTTTAAAGAAAAGGAGATTGAGGGGAGATTATATCGTAAGAAGCTTAGATAAGGTTGGCCTAGCTGTTCTCATCAGTTGATTGAGCAAGGACCAAATCTAAAGACGCAGGCACGAGATGCAAGGGATATATGAAAAAGAACTGCTTTACACAGCAAGTGGTAATAATTTGAAACTTGTTGTCCAAGAGGCTGGTGGATTCAGGGTCAATGAGAAATATTGAAAGGAAATTTGATGCGCATTTGAGGGAAGTAAATTTGCATACCTACAGGGATGGAGTGGGTGAATGAAGCTGATTTGACTACATGGAGATGCAATGAGCCAAAATAGCCTCCTTCTTTACTGGCTGCACAAGAAACTAGCATTGTACATGTGAAAACAGGAGAGAGATTGTGGGTGGTGTTCATAGAAACATAATGCAGAATAAGGTCACAATCCTTTGAGCTTGCTCCACCACTCATTCTATCCCATTCATGGTCTCTTTTGGAAGATGGACTTCACACAGTTCTCTGACATATGGTCCATATCATTAGTGATTATGGCTCCAAAGGCACTGTCATGATAGTGATAAATCAGGTAGTCATATAAACTGGACTCAGCAGAAGTTTTTTCTCCCAAGTGAGGCTGGCCGGACTGCTTAAAATTTATATTGCTTAGTTTTCATTCTTTTAAAATGAATATATGACAAGAATAATTTTCAGAGAAGGTACTGAAAATCATTTTTAAAAAATTGAAGGAAGTGGAAAAAGTATTTAGAATGTCAGAAAATGTCTATCCAAGA
Organism: Stegostoma tigrinum; assembly: GCF_030684315.1. Lineage (NCBI taxonomy): Eukaryota > Metazoa > Chordata > Chondrichthyes > Orectolobiformes > Stegostomatidae > Stegostoma > Stegostoma tigrinum. Next base: position 66,570,334 of record NC_081364.1, on the reverse strand, counting down.
ATGCAGATCACTATTTTCTCTTATGAATAGGAAAGGAAGAGAATAAAAGCTGCGAATTGATATTAATTATAGGCTGCATTAAACTCAGGTAAAAGGATCAGTAGATATATGTGCACAATTATTTTACTCATAATTCAAGATGACGTCCATTGGTGCTGAGACTATTAAATATTGTGACATTTATGCAGTTGTAAAAAAATGTGTTCTGGATATTAATGAATGGTATCAGTTGCTGCAGAAGGAAAGTACCCTTAAAAAAGAGTCGGATATAGCAGTGTGCCAGAGTACTGTAGTACCATAATGTACAGCAAACTTTACTCAGATAGGTCGGTTGCTTGTATTCACTGTGGAAAACTTGCTTTCGAAACATCATACAAATTCAGTCAAGAATATAACTGGGAGAAATATTTTACACTTTAAGAAAGAAAATAATGCTTTAAATTAGATAAACCAGATGAATGTTTAAAAAAGGATGATTGCACCAACCATCTGGCCAAAATCTCACCTACAAAAACGTATTTGTTATGATACCTGCTGATGTTATCCCTGGACAAGCCCTGGACAAGAGTCTGGCTTGATAGATCATAATATTATCTACTTTAGCCGTAACAAAACGGTCTCTCACTGGAACAGCGAGCATGCAATTTTGCTGTAACAGAACACAGGCTTATAACTAAAGAAACGATAAAAGAGAATGATCCAAACTATCTACTTAAAATACAAATTCAGCTGTTTTAATCACACAGTAAATGTATAATTGCATTAATCCCAAAACACTCCTTTATATATACTGAAAAGAAAAAAAAACATCTTTTGCACAGCACCCAAAGCACTCTGATATAGCTCTCAAAACACCACTCCTCATCTAATACTCACACCAACATCCTTGTATCTGATACCGGTGTTAAGTTTAGTCACTTGGTACTTCAATTATTAATTGGAACTGTGATAGCTTCTTCCTAGAGCTATCATACACCTGAGTTTCAATGCACTTATCTTAAATAACCACATGTGAGTTTTCATCCCAACATTTTTGGTCTAAGACTAACAGTAACTTCTCACTCCGGGGTAATCTTTATCATCTAATTCACTAAATGTATCACTCTCTTCTGATATAACCGTCCTGTTCCAAGATCTTCCCAGGACTAACTACTACCCAAAATTAAAAGTGAAACCAAGAATTTCTTTTGCTTGACCAAGGAAGCTTTTCCCCAACTAAAACAAAACTAACAAACTTTTGAGGTCCCAATATGTACTATGCTAGGTTGCAAATAATCTAAAATAAACACAAGTTCATTAGTGCACAAACCCATTTACTCCACAATCAGGCTTCACAAACTACTTTCAAAAAGAAAGTTACAGAAAGTTGTTAGTTACAGAAGTTCTTACAAGTTAACTGTTAATCTCAGACACACAGAAAAACCAGTTCCTAACTCAAAAAACCAAACCCAAACGCGTTTCAAATGTCAATACAACAAAGACACATAAATCCAACAGTTTGCATCCTACATGGCTGTTGGACACTTGCATCTTGCATTTGTGGCAGCAGTTATCTAAACTAACGGCCAGATTCTTGTGGTGGAGGCAAGAAGATTGAGTAGGAAGACTTTGAGACTCAGCAGATCCAACTTTCTGAAAAGGTCCTTGTAGGGAGGCAAAACAAGATGCCATCAAGTCTGAAAAATCTGGAGGCAGAACTGAGGCAGCAATGTATAAGGGTGGTGGCAAGGCTGGAAGACTAAAACACATGTTTCATTTACTGGGACACTGGCCCAGTTATAACAAAGTCTAATGACTCATGCTTACACAGTTAAGCCCCAATGCCACACAGCCATTGCAATCTATGGCACAAAAAAAGGATCTTCAGCCTACCATGTCCGCGCCAGTCAAAAGCAACGACCTAACTATTCTAATCCCATTTTCCAGCACTTTGCCCTTGGCACTCAAGTGTTATGAAGGTTTCTGCCTCTACCACTTTTACGACAATGAGGTCCAAATTCCTATTACCCTCTGGGTCAAAAAGATTTTCCTCACATCTCCTATAAACCTTGTGCCACTTACCTTCCCTCCGTCAAGGGGAAAAGCTTCTTTTTATCCATCCTATGTCCTTCATAATTTTACACATCTCAATCATGTCCCCTCTCAATCTCTCTGCTCTAAGAAAAACAGCCCAAGATTGTCCAATATCTCATCCTAACTGAAGTGACCCTAGAAGTAGTAGATGCATTGGCGACCATCTTCCAAAATTCTTTAGATTCTGAAGTAGTTCCTACAGAATGGAGGGTAACTAATGAAGCCCCACCATTTAAGAAGGGAGGTAGAGATAAAACTGCAATTAATGCCAAATTAGTCTAACATCGTTAATGGGGAAAATATTACTGCCCATTTTCAAGGATTTTATGCAGAATGCTTAAGAAAAATGTAGTAGAATCAGATAGCACGATTTACAAAAAGGAAATTATCCTCAACAAATCTACTGGAATCCTTTTCGGATGTAACTAGTAGAATCAATTGAGGGAAGCCAGTGGATGTGGCTTATTTGGAGAAAGGCTTTCAACGAAGTCCCAGACAAGAGATTAAAGTGTAAAATTATAGCACATGGGGTTAGGTGGAGAGTATTGATATAGATAGAAACATGGCTAGCAAACAGGAAGCAAAAAGAGTAGGACTAAATGGGTCTTTTTCTGAAATGACAGGCAGTAATTAGTAGGATACTACTGAACCCCAGCTATTAACAACGTACATTAATGATTTGGATGAGGGAGATAAATGTAACATGTCAAAATTTGCAGATGACACAAATTTAGGTGGAAGGGAGAACTATGAGGGGGACGCATTCATGCTTCAGTGTGATTTGAACAGGTTGAGTGATTGGGCAAGTGCATGGCAGATTTGGTATAATGTGGATAAATGCAAAGTTATTCACTTTGGTAACAAAAACAGGAAGGTAGATTAATATTTGAATATTTGTAAATTAAAAGACAGGAATGTTCAGTAAGACCTGGGTGTCCTTGTACACCAGTCACCGAAAGTAAGCCTGCAGATGCAGCAGGCTGTAAAACTGGCAAACTGTATGTTAGCCCTATAACAGAAGGATTCGTGTATAGGATTAAGGGTATCTTGCTGCAATTATTCAGGAAATTAGCGAGGCCGCATCTGGAATACTGTGTGCAGTTTTGGTCTCTTTATTTGAGCAAGGACATTCTTGCTACAGAGGGAGTGCAATAAACGTTTACCTGACTGATTCCCGGGAAGGCAGGACTGTCATAGGAGGAGAGATTGAGTCAGTTAACATTGTATTTACTGGAGTTTCGAAGAATGAGAGAGGATCTTTTACAGACCTATAAAATTCTAACGGGACTAGACAGGCTAGGTGCAGGAAGGATATTCCCAATGGTGGGGTGGACCAGAAGCAGGAGTCATTGTTTAAGTATAAGGGGTAAATCTTTACAGGCTGAGTGGAGGAGAGATTACTTCACCCAGAATGGTTAGCCTGTAGAATTCACTGCCACTGAAAGTGATTGAGGCCCAAACATTTTGAAATTGCACAAAGGAGGTAGATTTGGCTCTAACGGCAGAAGGAATCAAGGGAGCAGGATTAGGGGTTGTGAGCTAAACATCAACTATGAGCAGTATCAAAGAATCAAATCGCCTACTCCTGCAACTATCTTTTGTGTATTGTTGGGATTAGGGCTATGGTCACAATTATTTGCTATATATATTAATGACTTTGAATACAGAAGTGAATGTGCTATTGCCAAGTTTGTGGATGACAGAAAAACAGGTGGGAAGGCAAGTAGTGAGGCTGACACACAGCAGTCTACAGAAGGACAGGTTAAGCAAGTGGGAAAGAAAACTCGGCAGATGGAACAATGTAGGAAAATAGAAGATTGTGCACTTTGGCGAGAAGAATGGGAGAAATGATTTTTTTTTAAATGGGGAAAGATTGCAGAAAGCTGCTGCGCATTGGAATTTAGCACTCCTAGTGCATAAGACTACCATTCAAATTTTAGCAGGTAATCAGCAAGGCACATGGAACATTGGCCTATATTTCAAAGAGAATGGAAGTTAAAAAAATAGGAGCTCTTGCTAAAACTATATAAGGGACTTGACAAACCACAGCTGGAATAGTGTAAACAGTTTTGGTCCCCTTATCTAAGGGAAGATATTCTGGCATTGCAGGTTGTTCAGAATGCTCACTGATCCTGATTATACAAAAATTTTCTTTCAGGATAGGTTGAATAGGTTTGGCTTGTACTCATTTAGGAGAATGAGAGAAGACCTTATTGAAACATACAAGATTCTTAAAGGGCTTCACAGTGTAGACACATCTTCTGGGAGTGTCTAAGACTAGAGGCCTTGAGTCACTCAGCTGAAACAGAGAGGAGAAGAAATTTTTCTGAGGTAAATTGGTGGAATTCTTCACCACAGTGGACTGACAAGGCACAGACAGACAGATTTCTAGACATTAACAGACTCCAGGGTTATGGGGATAAGTCAGAAAGGTGGAATAAAGATCAGCCATGACCTATGTGAGTGGTGGATGGGACTCAAAGAACCGCATGGCTTACTTCTGCTGTTATATCCTTAAAGGTGAGTTTCAGATCCTGACATTCTTATGAGTGAAAAGAAATTCTCCTCAATACCACTCTATTCCTCCTGCCAATTACTTTAAGTCTATAACACCTTGTTATGAGTCCAGTAAGAGAGGCAAATACTCTTTTCAGAACCCTGAATTTTAGTCACCTCAATTAAATCTCCAAATAGTCTCCTGTAGTTCATAGAAAACAAACCCAACTGATCCAATTTTCATAACATTGAAAATCCTGAATTCCTAGCAAAAGTCACATAACTCTGTCTACTCTCTCTATTACAGTGACACCTTTCCTATAATGTGGTGATAAGAATGGTGTGCAATGTTCCACCTATGGTCTATAGTATGTTATACAGTGCTAGCATATGATCCTGCTCTTCTATTCCAGGTCATAGCTAATAAAGGTGAATATCTCATATGCCTTCTTAACCACTTTTAACACATGCCTCACTAGACTCATTCAGTCCAAGTTCATAAAAACATATGAAACGGGAGCAGCAGTGGGTCATCTGACCTTCAAGCCTGCCTCGTCATTCAATAAGATCATGTCTCATCTTTTTATGGACTCAGCTCCACACAGCCCATTCACCATAACCCTTAATTCCTTCATTGTTTAAAAATCCATCTTTGTTTTTAAAACATTTAATGAGGTAGCCTCAACCGCTTCACTGGGCAGGGAATTCCACAGATTCATAAGTCTTTGGGTGAAGAAGGTCCTCCTCAACTCAGTCCTAAATCTGCTCCCCTTTATTTTACGGCTATGCCCCCTTGTACTGGCTTCACCAACTCGTGGAAACAACCTCCCTGTTTCTATCTTATCTATTCCCTTCATAATTTTATATGTTTCTACAAGATTCCCCCTCATTTTTCTAAATTCCAATGAGTATAGACCCAGTCTGTTTAATCTCTCCTCATAAGCAAACCCTCTCAATTCCAGAAATTAGAACTTATTAAACCTGCTCTGCACCCCCATCTAGTGCCAGTACATCGTTTCTCAAGAAAGAAGATCAAAACCATACAGGATTAACCAGGCGTGGCCTCACCAGCAGCCTTTTCAGCTGCAGCATAAGTTCCCTGTTTTTAAACTCCATCCCTCCAGCAATGAAGGGCAATATTCTATTTGCCGTCTTAATTACCTGCTGCACCTGCAAGGCAAATTTTTTGTGATTCATGCACAAGGACACCCAGGCCCCTCTACACAGCAGCATGCTGCAATTTTTCACCATTTAAATAAAAGTTAATTTTGCTGTTATTCCTACCAAAGTGGATGAATTCACATTTACCAACGAAGTACTCCATCTGCCAGATCCTTGCCCACAAATTTAGCCTGTCTATATCCCTCTGCAGACTTTCAGTGTCCTCTGCACACATTGCTCTCTTACTTATTTTAGTGTCCTACCCTGCGACCCATTACCTATCCCAGTATACAAAAGGTTGTGGAGCTCTTGTGTCACAATGATAGCGCCCTGATCTCTGGGGCAGAGGGTCCTGATTCATATCAAACCTGACTCACAAATAGTTGGTAGTATAGAACCTGAGTATTGCTGAAAAAAAAGGTACAATTTGTTGAAGTTTTACCACCTTTCAGGACATTTTGGAAGAATCAATTCATGGGGAAAAGCCATTTATAGTACAGAAGAGGAGAATGGTGATTTGTTGACAAGTGGACACTGACTGGTAGAGGCATTGCCATGGAGACAGGACTAAATGTTAATTGGTTTATTCTCCATAGCAATACCTCTATCAAACAGCATTCATTTGCTAACTAATTAGCAATCTCCTCTCCTGCACTATAAATGTTGGTTCTTCTCTTCAACTGGTATTCTTGTGAATTATCCTGATGCATGCAAGACGAAAAAATAGAAAATTGGAAACAGTAAGAACCCATTTGGTTATTCTGAATGGCAGGACTGCTCCACCATTCGATATGATCATGTCTGATCATCCAATGTTGTACCTGTTCCTGCTTTCTCATCCATACCCTTTGATCCCTTTAGCCCTAAGAACCATAATCGAACTCCTTGAAAATATTCAATGTTTTGACTTCAACCATTCTGTTGCAGAGAATTCCACGAGCTCTTCGCTCTCTGGGTGAAAAGATTTCTCATCTCAGTCCTAAATGATCCACCCATATCCTTATATTGTGGTCCCGGCTCTGGACTCACCAGTCATCTGGAGCATCCTTCCGGCGTTTACTATCCAGTCCTTACAAAATTTTACAGGTTGCTAGGAGATTTCCCATTCATTCTTCTAAGCTTCTGTGAATATTGTCCTGGCCAACCCAGTCTTCCCTTCATATGTTAGTCCTGCCATCCCAGGAGTCAATCTGGCAAAGCATTGTTGCATCCCCTTCACAGCAAGAACATGCTTCCTCAGATAAGGCCAAAGCTGCACATAACACTCCAGGTACAGTCTCATCAATTCCCTGTACAACTGCAGTAAGATATCTTCACTCGTGCACTTGAACACTCTCACTATGAAAACTAACATACGACTTGTCGTCTGTACTGTCTGCTGTGCTTACTTATCAATTGGTATACAGGGGCACTCAGGTATCATTGCAACTCTCTCTTTTCTAATCTATCACTATTCACATAATAATCTGAATTCCTATTTTTGTTACCAAAGTGAATAACCTCACATCTATCCACATTATACTTAACCTGTCCATGTGTTTGTCCACTCACTGTATCCAAATCACAATGAAATACCTCTGCACCAAACTCACACAACACCCTCCCACCAAGTTTTGTGTCTTCTGTAAACATGGAGAAGTTGCATCTAGTCCCTCATCTAAAAATGTCAAAAAGCTGAAGCGTGACCTAATAGACACTTAGAAGATCAAGAAGGGCATGGATAGGGTGAATAGCCATGGTATTTATCCCAGCAGAGGGAGTCCAAAACTAGAGGGCACAGATTAAACGTGAGAGGGAAAAGATTTAAAAAGGGACCCGAGGGGCAACTTTTCTACGCAGAGGGTGGTGCATGTATAGGACAAGCTGCCAGAGGAAATGGTGGAGTTGGGTACAATTACGGCATTTAAAAGGCATGTGGGATGCCAGATGCTGGCAAATTGGACCAGATCAGTTTAGGATATCTGGTTAGCGTGTACAAATTGGACCGAAGAATCTGTTTCTGTGCTGTATAACTCTATGTGCTGGTAAGGTGAATTGGCCATGTTAAAAATTGCCCTGTAGTGTCCAGGAATGTGCAGGTTAGGCAAAATTGGCCATGGTTTTTAAAAAATCCCAAGCATGGTTATGAGGATGGGTGGGGTGGGGGTGGTGCTTGGGGGATGGGGTCTGGGTGGGATGCTCTTTGTAAAGTCCATGCAGACTCAATAGGCCAAACAGCCCTTTACTGCACTGTCGGGATCCTTTTTTTTTAATGATTCTATAAATCATTCCTACATAATGAAAAGCTGGGGTAAAAGCACTGATCTCTGCAGAAACACCAGTTGCTGGATGCCACTCAGAAAAAGACCTACTCAATACTTATATTTCTGTTTCCCAACTGCCATCAATTCTCTATTCATGCCAGTACAATGTCTCCAATCCCATACACTTTAATTTTACATGCTAATCTCTTAAATGGGATTTTATCAAAAGCCTTCTGAAAGTTCAAGACAACTATTTCCACTGGCTTCCCTTTCATCAACCATAATCAACTGGGGACAGAGGCTCAGATCCCGACACAGCAGGTGGCAAAATTTCAATTCAACAAAATTTAGAATTAACAGCTAATAAAATGCTGATACATAGTCACCATTGATTGTCACAGGTTTACTAACATCCTTTAGGGGCATTAGATAATGCCCCTGGCTGGACCAGCACTTTTTGCCCATCCCTAACTGCCCCTGAACTGAATGGCTTGTTACCACTGGAACACACCTGAGCAAAAAAGTCCCAGCACCACAGCCTGCAACAACCATTCATTCTGTCAGGTCCTTCCTACTATTGTAATGTGCTCCTGAGATGCTGCTGGGCCTGCTGTGTTCATCCAGCCTCACATTTTATTATCTTGGATTCTCCAGCATCTGCAGTTCCCATTATCACCTTACTACTATTGATTGTCTTTATGCAAATTACATCTAGGTACTATCTCTCAGATTTTAACACTTCTCATCAAACCGTGCTTTCCTAATGCTCCTGCAAAAGATACTTCAGCTGGGTCCCTCATCTGTGCGCCTTTCTCTGTCCAAGTTTTTTTTTCACCCTCTGTACTGTACGTCCTTGCTTATTATGATCTGCCTCTACTGCTCTCAAATAAAACTTTTCACCATACTTAGGTATATGTAACAATAAACAAAATCAATCATAGGCAACCTCACTGCTGGACTACAATCCAAGAGTACTATATAAGATGCAGATGGTAAACAGCAGAAGAACTGAGCTGTTATAGCTCACTACCGCTTGAATATGTTTACTTTCTCACTTACACCTACACAAGCAGGAACCTGAATCCAGAGTTACAACATGATCCAAGGAGATGAGGAGACTGACAGATGATCTAATTAATTGGTTTAAGTAGTTCTCACTTGATGTAGCTGTGATACACAGCAGCCTATGCCTCCTGCTGCTCTCCATCTGTCAGTATTCCCATGTAGTCTGTATTTCCATGAATTTTCTACTCAATGTAAACCTGTTTATTCCTCTCACCACTGTAGTAGGAGTAAGAAAAAATGTGAGGAGGCATGAGGTTTTCTTCATTCCCTGCTGCCACAAGCTTTGCATGTGTGTTTTAACTGGGATTTGCAGGATCAGTCTTCTGTTTCGTAGCGGCGATTTGTTCATGTTCCTGGTGATTTCTGCAGGGAAGTAATTGGGAAATCTTATCTAATTTTTCTTTCTGTGTCAAAGAGGTGCTGCAATGGTACAATCAAACCAAATGGTGGTCAATCAAACTCAGCACAGCCAGAGACTGAACTTTTGTTTTTTTTATTTGTTCATGCAATGTGGGTGTCTCACTGGTTGGGACAGCATTTATTGTTCCCTGAACTGAACAATTTGTTAGATCATTGCAGAGGGCAGTTAAGAATGAACCATATTGCTGTAGGTCTGGAGTCACAGATCAGGTGAAGGACACCAGATTTCTTTCCCTAAATGGCTTTAGTGACATGTTCACCATTTGGAGAACTTTGAATTCAGATTTTATTAAATTCAAATTTCACCATCTGAAATGGTGGGATTTGAACTTTTGTCCACAGAACATTCTAGTAATGTTCTGGATTACTAGTCCAGTGACGTTAACACTATGCCATCGCTTCCCCTCCTTTTGTGTAGGTTAGATGGGCTTCAGATTAGTATGACAGGTCGGCATAACATCGAGGGCCGAAGGGCCTGTACTGTGCTGTAGTGTTCTATGTTCTATGTTTTTTACTGTCCTGTGTTCTGAGTTACTCACCATTGATCAGCTGATTAGAATCTGCAGGTTTTGCTGCAATTAACCAAAATTCTAAGCTACAAATACTAAATCACTGGCTTAAAAAAAATGTTCAATTCTGTGCTCCCCAACCCATAATTTTTCACCATTCAAATAAATGGAAGTACAGGATCAGAATTTCAAGCCCAAGAAAGCCTGCATATATATGGCAACAAAACATTCTAACTTGATTCACAGGACTGTAATTATACAAATATTGGTTGAAGAACCAACAGAGGAAGTGTTAGGACAAGTAACTAAAATCTTCAAAGTGTTAGATTTTAGACAGTGTCTTAAAGCAGTTGAGTCAGAGCAGGTTAGGAAGAAAATTCTACAACTTAACGCAAATGTACGTGGCGACACAACCACTACAAACACAAGCGAAAAACTTTAAAACAGTTTAACTGAACGTGCATGTGTTGAACTAGGCTTAATTCAATTCAAGAGCTCCCCAGTGGGCAAATCAGATACTCAAATCACGCAAATTGACATAATCCAATTTTATGTGCTTGATTTGTGTGATCTGGTCAGAGCAGTACAAAGAATGTTGCGGACATTATACAAAGGAGAGGAGTTCAGTGTTTAAGTCAGCCATGGGTTTCTGCTCCTGTTTGCTTTTTGGAGAATCCATAAAGGAACTTCTTTATGGAACTGAGCTGGTAGGATTAGAATTGCCTGGAATGTTTTCACTATCAAACAACAGAACAATATTCAGTACTGTGCAACAGTGCAAACATAGACTTTGTGTTCATATGTCTGGAGCAAAAGATACAGTAAAAGAAAGGTAAATATGATGCACAGAAGAAAAACATGAAAGTACATGGCAGTGGCATGCTGCATGTGTAGAATGGCTGAGGTACAGTCTGGTGTGCAAACTTTTCTGGACATACTGGTATTGGTTTAGTGCCAGACTGAAGAGAATCTGGTACTGCATACAGCAGCACCTCAGTGAGCAACAGCAAGAGAGATCATCACATTAAATTAACAGACCAGGCAGAAAAGATCTGCCATCTGCTCCATGCTGCCAATTTCAGACACACCTGACTTGCCTGGTTAGTGGCCAGGTGCTACTGAAGTCAATGTCCAAGGTTTAGCAGAACTACTGGGAAATGACAGGGTTTATACAAGACCTGATCTGGCAGAATGAGAGTGGTAAGACTGCTCAGCTCCTCTCACTGTGACTATGAAGCTCCTGTGGTTTCCTCACTTCAACATCATAGCATTATGACATGGGCCATATTTCAAGGCAGCCAGCAGCATATGTATGAGTAACAAATAAGGCTATGAAAAAAATCTGCAAGGTCAGCATGCAAACACAAGTCATAAGGTTCTGCATGTTGTATGTAGCAGCTTGAGGACAACACTTGTTTTGTCATCAAATTTTATCTTTTGGAGAACTTTTCCTGAGAATTTCCTCCCCCGCTTTTCTTGAACTGATAGCTAAAATTCTTGGATAGATCCATTTCTGAAGTAGGGTCCTGACCCAAAACATCAACTCTGATGCTGCCTGGCCTGCTGTGTTCCTCCAACTCCACACTGTTCTATCTCTGACTACAGCATCTGCAGTCCCCACTATCTCTACCATAAATCATCACTGTATCTACTGCACACCATAGATTCTGACGTCAGAAAGGACTGTCAATTTCCTGGCTTTGAGCATCAAGAAACTTACATACATCAGTTACGTACATACACACATTACTGTGGCAATGCACCATCCAGGCAGAAGGTGATCCATCCTTTCGTGGGGTGATTAGAACAAGGGGCTTATTTTTAAGATTAGCCAGCCCGTTCAGATTGAGGACAGCAAGTACTTTACACAAAGGGTACTGGAAATATGGAATAAACAAGAACAGAAATTGCTGGAGAAACTCAGCAGGAGTAGCAGTATTTGCAGACAGAAAGCATTAATATTTCAAGACATGTGACCCTTGCTCAGAAAGTTCTGAAGGATCACAGGACTAGAAGCCTAACTCTGTTTTATCTCCACAAATGCTGACAGACCTACTGTGTTTCTCCAGAAATGTCTGTTTTTGTTTGTTTCAGCTGTCCAGAATCCACAGTTCTTTCTTTTATTTAAGTGGAAATCTGGAACACTCATCCTCAATAAGCTGTTGAGACTAAAAATGTCAAAATTGAAATTGTGAAATTCTTCATAAGTAATGGTAATAGGGGTTACCAAAGCAGTTGGATGAAATTCAGATATTGCCATAATCTAATTGACTAAGTGAACAGCTCAGTGATATGAATGGTCTTCTTCTGACAGTGAATGTTTTGTTCTAAAATTCCTTCATATGATGTGGGCATCACTAATAAGGTCAGCATTTGATGCCCATCCAAAATTACCCTTGAGGTGGTAACAGTGAGCCAACTTAAATTATTGCAAATGATGTGGTGAAGATATTCCAACCAATCTAGCTAATTTTACAGTGCAACTGAATCACTTCTAATCCGTTTCAGAAGATAGTTAAGAATGAGTGATATTGCTCTGCATCTAGAATTACATACAAGTCACATGTGAAAAGTATAGCAGTGTTCTCAACATGAAGTGAGTCAGTTGGACATCCTTTTTTTTAAATAAAAGCAAATTTGTAACATTATAGTTGCCATTACGAGCATTAGCTTTTATTTCAGATTACAACAATGCATTGCAATAGCATCAAGTAAAACAGAAAAAGACTATGTGAATTGGAACACTAAACATTAGAATGGGATTTTAGAGCTGCTAGTTCTGACAGCAGATAGAGTTACATCTAAAGATGCAAAGCACAGTGCTTGTTATATATTAATGCCCACAACAATAACCCCAACTGAGCGTTTTATAATGTTGGACATTTAATTAATCAGATAATTTGTTAACCAGCAGCCCATCAGCAAATACTTATTAATAAGATACAAGGAAGATATTCTACAATAGTTAATGGTGAAGACATTTAAATGCAATCACATTTGGAGCTGATACTGCATTTGTGCAACCCCACTGAGAGACTACCGTTGCATCTCCCATCTGCAAACCTATAGCAGATGTGAATTTTGTTTGCTTTGCTAGCACAGATAGCAAAGATTTCCTAATGTGGGTTAATGCACAATGACCTGGAAGTCCTCATCTACTGCGTGGTGAATCAGTAAGTCATGGTGATTGAGCTGCCAGCAAAGTTAGAATAAATAAAATAAGCTAGCAGTTTGCACTCCCATTAGCAACATAAAATCTGTGCTTATGTGTGGCTGTACCTAAGTAAGCATCAAAGAGCGTGGCAACCCAGAACACATTGACTCAAACATTCCTATCACTATATCTCCCATCAGTATCACCTGGGAACTATGTAATATGAAGCAGAGAATTTATTTTACCAAGTTTCACAGACGACTATTGCCAGTAAAGTTTAGACAACTTGATCAAAAAAGGCTTATCATTTAACATCATTCTCTGCTACCTATTTAAGAGTCACTGGGTACAAAATAGAGTATAATGGACTTCTGCAGAGATATGCTTTAAAAGTGTCTACAGAAGTGGTGGCTTCTAGTAATCTTGAAACATTTATTAATCATACTAAATCAAGCTAAGTGACCAGGTGAGCATTGTAAGGTGAATTAATAGCATCTCATCTAATTAAGCAAATAGATGGATGACAAATTGATGTTAAAGTAGATATCTAAATATACATTGGAATATGTGAATGTACATGGAAGTATGAAGTATGAATGCATCTGCTACACAAGTGATGAACTGAAAACTTTCAATGATTAGACAATGATCATTTCTAACTCTGCTTCATTAACAGTGGAGCGTGACTTCTGACCATTCAGCTATATCAATCTACACTTATATTTACATATAAATATTTATTAATCAGGTGAAACCACAGCTGTATGCCACTGAAAGGAGAATGGTACATTGGACAGAGATCGCAGATAAACAATGATGATTCTTTGATTCAGTGCTTTAAAGACAGAAGACTCAAAGGAACCACATTTCACTAGAGAAAGGACACTGTTCATGACTTAAATCTAGAAGGCTTGGAATTATGTAAAAGCAAAGAAGTTATTTGAGGTAATGTTCACTAATTACACGATTGAAGTGCACCTGCAATATGCTGCAGCGATACACAAAAACCAACATATTGGCCAAGAAGACAACTGCTGTAGGGCCTCAGTTAGCACTCAGTACCCACCATCCCAGCCACCATATGTCGCTTTATTTTCCAAATAAAACTTCCCAACAAGCTAGCTAATGCAAAGGACGACAGACTGGTATTTATGCACCAAAAAAAAACAGAATTATGGATGCTGGAGATGTGAAACAAATACAAACAGAAATTGATGGAAAAACTCAGCATGTCTAACAACATCTGTGAAGAAAGAAAGTGTTAATGTTTCAGGTCCAGTGGCTATGCTTCAGAACTCCATCTTCCCTCTCCACTGTTGCTGCGAGGTCTGCTGAGTTTCTCAAGCAATTTCTGTTTTTGTTCATTTTAGCAGTTATAAATGCCTTTTCACAATCTTAGGAAGTTCAGGCAACTTTCAGTTAACAAGGTGCTTCTGAAGTATAGTCTCTGTTATAATGTGGGTAACATACGATGTCTAACATTCTACCCAGTAGAGGCATTAAATTTATGATACTTACTGCTTTGAGCTGTTGAATCCCACTGACCTGTCGGACTACTCGATCTAGCTCTTGTTCAATTCTCCCTGCCCAGTACTGAATCCTAAGAAGAGAAAACAAAGTTGTAATAACTAAGAATCTAATTGTGCAAAGCACTATAATTTGGCACTGAAAAAATCCTTCAGTTCTTCAAGACAAAGGTGGCAATTTTTATTGTTTTACATGTCTTTTCTTCAGAACTATACTCAGTCTCTACCAAACACCAAACTGCAGCAGTTTAATCAACTTTACAAGTTGATCACTCAAGATTGTGGCCAAGTCATCAAACACCATCACAATACAAATAATCTCGGCCGGCATCAGATAATTTTAGTACACTTGCTCTCATACATGAAGCACATTAAATGAAATACTGTAATTATTTGAAAATTCAGCCAACACCAAACATATGAAAAAGTCTATAAATCAGTCTACTGTAAAGGGAAGATTCCGTTTGCCTAATCTGACTCATATTTTCTCCACAGGAACATATCACAATTAAATAAAGAAGAGGGCGCCAAGGTGCAGATTGGTAAAAGCACAGGCTGATGAATTCTCATATGGTACCACAGAAGTTTAACACAGAGGATAGACAGCATGTCACAGAGACAACCAAGGTTTCTATTTTTAAAAGAACAATGAATGCAATAGAAAGTAAAAAGTGAGAGATTTTAGTTTTGGGTGTTGTGTTTTCAGAAAATTTATGATTAGTAACCTGTTCCCTAAACAGGTGTGGAATAGTGTACAACTGCATCTGTAGCATCTCCATTACAATGTGGCAAGCAATTTTTTAAACCCTAGCTCCAGGACTGACAAGTGGATACAGATCGCTGTACTCTCCACAAGGTATGCCTCTTGAAATGTCTTCCTTTCTCTTTCCTTTATTGTTTTTTTTCCCTTGATGGTTGTACCAATCAAGGGTTTGCTTGATTGTAGGTGAGCAGCATTTAAATTGCAAGAGAAAAGAAAAATACTGTACTGAAAATTTTGAAAATCGGAACTAAAACAGAAAATGCTGGAAGTACTCAGCAG
This sequence comes from Stegostoma tigrinum, assembly GCF_030684315.1. NCBI lineage: Eukaryota > Metazoa > Chordata > Chondrichthyes > Orectolobiformes > Stegostomatidae > Stegostoma > Stegostoma tigrinum. Next base: position 66,554,645 of record NC_081364.1, on the reverse strand, counting down.
GTTAGACAGCATCTGTGGAGAGGGAAAAGTGACACCAGTCCTGAGGACATCTTAAACAGGGCTGATCAACTGCACTGTTCACACTCAGTCAAGAGAGTGTGAAAATGAAGGTGTTGTTACTTGCACCTGAGCTCTTTAATGTTGCAGTACAATTTTCTTGTTCCTATATACAAACTCTCTTGCATGTAAAGCCTATCTTTACAACTACCTGCTACACCTTTGTTTAATTCATTCACAAGATGTGGGTGTTTCTGGTTAGGCCAACATTTATTGCTCATTCCTAATTGCCTAGAAAACAATCAACAGTCAGCCACATTTGGGTCGAGAATCACATGTATGGCAGACCAGGTAAGGATGGCAGTTTCCTTCCCTATTGGACATTAGTGAACCAGATGGGTTTTTCCGACAATTGTCAATGGATTTCATGGCTGTCGCAGGGCTTTTGATTCCAGGGTTTTATTAAATTCAAATTCCACCATTTGCAGTGGCAGGATTTCAACCTGGGTCCCCAGAACGTTACTTGGGTCTTAACAGTCCAACGATAATACCATGTTTGCTTTCAATGACCAGTATGCAAGGACTTTCAAGATCCCTTTCTACAAGAACACTTTCCAATCTCTCACCATTTAAATAATACTCTGCCGCACTGTTTTCCCTACTGAAGTTGATAACCTTGCGGATTTCCTTGCATTTGGCTATTTTGTATGGTATCATTTCAAACATTCATCTAATTATTTTTTAAATGCTGTAATGACTCCTGCCTCTACCACCTTTCAGGAAATGATTTCCAAATACCCATCGCTTTCTGGTGAAAAAGAATTCTCCTTAAATCCCCTTTAAAGCTCCTGTCCCTTACATGAAACCTAAGCACAGTGGTAATTGAACCCTCTACCAAGGGGAACACTTTATTCTTATCAACTCTAGCTGTACTCTTCAATTTTGTAGATCTCAATCAGGTGCTTCTTCGGTCTTCTAGGTTCCAAGGAAAACAACCCTAACCTATGCACTTTCTCTTCAAATGCCTCACGAAAACAACCCTAACCTATGCACTTTCTCTTCAAATGCCTTCCTGAAATGCCTCAACCTGGGTAACATTCTGGTGAATGTCCTGTGCACTCTCTCCACTGCAATCATATCCTTCCTTTAGTGTAACTAGATTAGGTCAGAAGTCACATGACATCAGGTTTATTTGAAATCACAAGCTTTTGGAGTGCTGCCCCTTCATCAGGTGAAGTGAAGAAATGCATACAGGCACAGAATTTATAGGTAGAAAGATAATGGGCACACAGATCAAAAGATCATAGAAATGATGTGAGTGCAGTGTCAATAGACTGAATAATTAGTCTTTGCAGGTGATCAAAAGTGTCAGGCGGTGTGAGTAAAGTGTCAACAGCTGAATATTAACTGAAGGGATGACCTATAAGCCAATTAACTCAGGCAGAGAGATAATTACAATAAGTTAAAAGTAAGGTGCCGATGGAAACAAACCAAACGGCTGGGATGATATGATAGGTATAAGAGTCACACGCCAAGTGTCTAACCGAAGTAACAAGAAGGTTTTGCAAATATATCAGCCTTTTCATTTGCACTGATGTGCTGGGCTCCCTTCATGACTGAAGCTGGGAATGTTTGTAAAGCATCTTCCTCCTCTTAGTTAATCATTTTCCACCATTCTCGACCAAATGTGGTATGACAATTGTATTTCCAGGGTCCTAATTAAGTTCGTCTAGCAGCCGTTCATCTGTGTCCTTACTTTTATACTTTCTGGCTGTATCTTTCAAATTAATGAAAAGTTCAACATACTCACCTGATTCCGGTCTTAGGCGTTGAAATTTAAATAGGTGGATAGATTAGTTGACTTTAGTTAGTGATGTGTGCTGGGTTTTCTGAACGTTTTTATTGTCCTGCTCATTCAGGTATTAGCTATTAAATACATTTAACTCTTCCTCTCCTGCTCTGAAAGTTGGCAGGGTGTACTCTTGGTTAAACATTTAAACTGCCTATACAACATCATCAGCTCCCAATTTACCACTGACTGAAGCCGTGTCTTTATTACCGTGGTGGCAGCCATTTTAATTTTGCATGTTTAATTCCACTGGTCATGCTCTCAGCAAGACTAATTTGGGTTGATTTTTCAAGCAACTTCACCATTACATTTGATTGAAATGTTTAGCTTTTTCTTCCTGGACACACACTACCATCATGTTATGTATCTTATGGGAACCAAAAGACAAACATGCTTTATATTCAAAACCACAGAACTTTACATTTTTCAGCTCTCAATGAGGCTAGTTGATTACTGGTCATATTATGTAGCACAGAGGTAAAACATGGCAGCCTAGAATATCAGTTCTTTGTTCTTTACTAAGACTATAACAAACCTGATAACTAGAATGCTTTTTGCAACACAGAATGCCTTATCGTAATTACATGCAGTGTACCAGGCATGAACTCATCTGTGTGTGACTGCGCAATCGAGTCTAACCTATACCATGGCACCATAGCATCCCAAGGCCACAACAAACCCATAAAGGTTTACTGTTACTCTACAAGGGCAAAGCTTCATAAAATAATCATTATATTCATCCAACTATTCTACAGTGTTCCCATCAATCACTACCCAGGGAGGGAGCTCATTAAACATCACTCATACCAGCTTCAACATCTACTGAATGCAATTTGAGGAATAAGCTAAATCACCAATTTTGTCACCATGACAACCAAGGCTACAAAATGGTTGACTAACAGCAGACAAGATCACTGTTCAGCTAAAATTTGTAGAAATGAACATCAACAGAGGCTGAAATAATAGATTTAAGTATATACAGAGACATAAAAGATAGGAGTAGGATGAGGCCATTCAGCCCTTTGAGCCTGCCTCACTATTCATAATGGTTGATCGTCCAACTCAAAAGCCTAATAAGAAATAAGGTGGTGTAGAGCTGGATGAAGACAGCAGGCCAAGCAGCATCAGAGGAGCCTAAACCTGCTTTCTCCCCATAACCTTTGAGCCCATTTGCCTTAAGTGCTATATCTAGCCATTTCTTGAATACATTTAATGTTTTGGCATCAACTACTTTGTGGTAATGAATTCCACAGAGTTGTCACTCTTTGGGTGAAGAAGTGTCTCCTCATTTCCATCCTACAATATTTGTAAAATTTTGCAGGCCTTTTTGCAGCGGAGAGTGGCGCGAGCCGGGCGGACGTGAGGTCAGGGCAGACAGGCAGTTGGGAAGGTAAGTGAGTGCTACTTAAGTACTTACCTTGAAGCCAGCGGGTCCTTTTTGCAGCGGAGTGCTATTTAAGTAGGTGTGTTCTCAGGCCTCCCTCCCACCCTCCTCCTCTAACTAATTAAGAGTCCACAGACTCACAGCAAACACACAAGGGCTAAGGGAAGTGCCTGGTGAGTAAAGTGCGAGTTTTCGGTGAAGAGGCTCAGTGAGGAGATTATGCCACCCAGAGGGTGAAGACATGACTGCCAAGCTGATTCAGTGTGCTGCATGCATGATGTGGGAGGTCAGGGACACTGATGATGTTTCTGGCTCCTATAGCTGTGGTAAGTGTGTACACATTCAGCTTCTGAAGGAGGTTGTTGCAGCACTGAAGAAAGAACTAGAAGACCTCAGGCTCATCCGAGAGAATGAGAATTTTCTGGACAGGATCTTCAGCAAGATCACTACACTGAGGATACCTGAAGAGAGAAGGGGGATGTCGATGACAAAGGAAGACATGAATGAAGTACAAGAGACCCCAGCGCAAACACCTATTGTAAACAGGCTGACTGTCTTGGAAACTGCCGAAACAGACGACACTGCCAGTCCGAAAGGTGGACAGGTCTGCGAGTCAAAAATTGCTATAGAGGCAGAGCCGAGAAGTCAGACATCACGGAGAGCTGTGGTAATAGGGGACTCCATTGTGAGAGGGACTGTCAGGGGTTTCTGCGGCAACAGGCGAGCTTTGAGGATGGTATGTTGCCTTCCTGGTGCCAGGATCCAAGACGTCACTGATAGAGTGCAGAGAATCCTCAAGGGTGAAGGTGAAGACCCAGAGGTGGTGGTGCAGGTCGGCACTAATGATGTCGGGAAGAAAAGGAGGAACATTCTACAGCGGGACTTCAGAGAACTCGGAAGAAGGCTGAAAAGCAGGACTTCCAGGGTGGTTATCTCTGGATGGCTAACCAGTTCCTCGGGCTGGAGAGGGCAGGAACAGAGAGATAATGGACCTGAATGTATGGCTGACGGACTGGTGTCGGAAGCAAGGATTTAAATTCTTGGATCACTGGGGTATGTTTTGGGGTAAGAATAAATTGTACAGGAGGGACGGTTTGCATCTTAATAATCAGGGGACCAGCTTTCTGGCAGGCAGGTTTGCCACTGCAACACAGGTGTGTTTAAACTAAGTAATGGGGGGGAAGGGGCCAAACTGGAAACTTAAGAATGAAGTTTGAGGGAAAGTGAGAATAAGAGAGGTTAAGAAGGACAACAGAATCAACAGAGCAGAAAACTCAAGAAGGGATCGTACAGTATGGCCAAGTGAAATAGGGATTGATAGGAAGGGTGAGAGGAGAAACAAATTAAAAATATTATATATGAATGCATGAAGCATAAGAAATAAGGTGGATGAGCTTGAGGCTCAGTTGGAAGCTGGCAAATATGATGTTGTGGGGATAACCGAGACGTGGCTTCAAGTGGACAGGGCCTGGGAAATGAATATTCAAGGCTATACGTGCTATCGAAAGGACAGACTGGTGGGCAGAGGGGGTGGGGTAGCCCTGTTGGTGAGGAATGATATTCGGTCCCTTGCGAGGGGGGACATAGAGTCAGGAGATGTAGAGTCAGTATGGATAGAGCTGAGAAATTCTAAGGGTAGAAAGACCCTAATGGGAGTTATCTACAGGCCCCCAAACAGTACTCAGGAGGTAGGGTGCAGGTTGAATCAAGAGTTGAAATTGGCCTGTCACAAAGGTATCACTACAGTTGTTATGGGAGATTTCAACATGCGGGTAGACTGGGAGAATCAGGATGGTACTGGACCCCAAGAAAGGGAGTTTGTAGAGTGCCTCCGAGATGGATTCTTAGAACAGCTTCTACTGGAGCCTACCAGGGAGGAGGCAATCCTGGATCTGGTGTTGTGCAATGAACCGGATTTGATCAGGGACCTCAAAGTAAAGGAGCCATTAGGAGGTAGTGACCATAATATGATAAGTTTTAATCTGCAGTTTGAGAGGGAGACGGGAGAATCGGAAGTGTCAGTATTGCAGTTGAATAAAGGGAACTATGGAACTATGAGGGAGGAGCTGGCCAAAGTTCAGTGGTACAATACCCTAGCAGGGATGGCAGTGGAACAACGATGGCAGGTATTTCTGGATATAATGCAGAAGGTACAGGATCAGTTCATACCAAAGAGGAAGAAAGATCCTAAGGGGAGGCAGGGGCAGCCGTGGTTGACGAGGGAAGTTAAGGACTGTATACAAATAAAAGAGAAGAAGTATAACATAGCAAAGATGAGTGGGAAGCCAGAGGACTGGGAAGCTTTTAAAGAGCAACAGCGTTTAAATAAAAAGGCAATACACAGAGAAAAAAATGAGCTATGAAGGAAAACTGGCCAAAAATATAAAAGGGGGATAGTAAAAGCTTTTTTAGGTATGTGAAAAGAAAAAAATTGGTAACGACTAAAATTGGGCCCTTGAAGTCAGAAACGGGTGGATTTATTATGGGGAACAAGGAAATGGTAGATGAGTTGAATAGGTACTTTGGATCTGTCTTCACTAGGGAAGATACAAGCAATCTCCCAGATGCAGTAGTGGCTGAAGGACCGAGGGTAATGGACGAACTGAAGGGTATTTATATTAGGCAGGAAATGGTGTTGGATAGACTGTTAGGTCTAAAGGCTGATAAGCCCCCAGGACCTGATGGTCTGCATCCCAGGGTACTTAAGGAGGTGGCTCTAGAAATTGTGGACGCGCTGGTAATTATTTTCCAAGGTTCTATAGATTCAGGATCAGTTCCTGCGGATTGGAGGGTGGCAAATGTTGTCCCACTTTTCAAGAAAGGAGGGAGAGAGAAAACAGGAAATTACAGACTGGTTAGCCTGACGTCAGTGGTGCGAAAGATGCTGGAGTCAATTATAAAAGATGAAATTGCGACTCATTTGGACAGCAGTAACAGAATAGGTCAGAGTCAGCATGGATTTACGAAGAGGAAATCGTGCTTGACTAATCTTCTGGAATTTTTTGAGGATGTATCTATGAAGATTGATAAGGGAGAGCCAGTGGATGTAGTATACCTGGACTTTCAGAAAGCCTTTGATAAAGTCCCGCATAGGAGATTGCTGAACAAAATTAGGGCACATGGTATTGGGGGCAATATACTGAGTTGGATTGAAAATTGGCTGGCTGACAGGAAGCAAAGAGTAGTGATAAACGGATCCCTTTCGGAATGGCAGGCAGTGACCAGTGGGGTACCACAAGGTTCGGTGCTGGGACCGCGGCTGTTTACGATATATATTAATGATATAGATGAAGGCATTAGAAGTAATGTTAGCAAATTTACTGATGACACTAAGTTGGGTGGCAGTGTGAAATGAGAGGAGGATGTTATTAGAATACAGGGTGACTTGGACAGGCTAGGTGAGTGGACAGATGCATGGCAGATGCAGTTTAATGTGGATAAATGTGTGGTTATACACTTTGGTGGCAAGAACAGGAAGGCAGATTACTATCTCAATGGAGTCAACTTTGGTAAAGGGGAAGCACAACGAGATCTAGGTGCTCTTGTACATCAGTCAATGAAAGCAAGCATGCAGGTACAGCAGGCAGTGTAGAAAGCTAATAGCATGCTGGCCTTCATCACAAGAGGAATTGAGTATAGGGGCAATGAGGTCCTTCTGCAGCTGTACAGGGCCCTGGTGAGACCGCACCTGGAGTATTGTGTGCAGTTTTGGTCTCCCAAATTGAGGAACGACGTTCGTGCTCTTGAGGGAGTGCAGCGTAGGTTCACAAGGTCAATTCCCGGAATGGCGGGACTATCGTACGTTGAAAGACTAGAGCGACTGGGCTTGTATACTCTTGAGTTTAGAAGGATGAGAGGGGATCTGATTGAGACATATAAGATTATTAAGAGATTGGACACTCTGGAGGCAGGAAGCATGTTTGCGCTGATGGGTGAGTCCAGGACCAGAGGACACAGTTTAAAAATAAGGGGTAGGCCATTTAGAACAGATTTGAGGAAAAACTTCTTCACCCAGAGAGTGGTGGATATATGGAATGCTCTGCCCCAGAAGGCAGTGGAGGCCAACTCTCTGGATGCTTTCAAGAAAGAGACAGATAGAGCTCTTAAAGATAGTGGAATCAACGGTTATGGGGATAAGGCAGGAACAGGATACTACTGATTGCGGATGATCAGCCATGATCATAATGAATGGTGGTGCTGGCTCAAAGGGCCAAATGGCCTACTCCAGCACCTATTGTCTATTGTCTATAAATGGTCTACACCAAATCCTCAGACTGAGAAACCTGGTTCTGGACACACCCACCATTAGGAATGCCCTCTCTGCATCTACCCAGTCTCGTCCTGTTGGAACTTTTTAAGTCACTATGAGATCCCCCCCTCATTCAACTGAACACCAACGAAAACAATCCTCACCTAGTCAATCTCTCATTGCGGGTCATTCCTGCCATCCCTGAAATCAGCCTGGTAAATTTTTGCTGCACTCCCTCAAGAGAAGCAGTACCCTTCCACAGAAAAGGAGACCAAAACTCTACACAATATTCTAGGTGTGGCCTCATCAAGTCCCTATATAAGTGCAACAATATATCCCTGCTCTTGTGCTAAAAACTCAATGGGAAACTGGGACATACACGTGGAAGAAATTCAAATTAACATGAATGCAGGGAATGGTAATATAAAGGTGGTTGTTCACTGTAAATATTAATAATTTGGCCATAGTCCTAATTTGCCAGTAGTACCAGGGTTTGCAGATGATACCAAAATGAGCTTAAAAGTGGCAAATATATTCAATTATCAGTGGAAGGTGAGGCATTTTGGCTAAATCAAACTTTTAACAAAACAAATTTGGGTATATAGAGGGATTAGGCAGCATGTCAACAGTACCTTACACTGCAGACATGTTAAACAACTACTTTTCCTCAGAATTTACAGGAGAAAAGGAGGATAGCTTGCAAGAAGTCCCAAGAAAATTAGTGGTGGATCTGGAACAGGAACTAAATGGAATTAATGTAAGCAAAGCAAGGAAATTAATGGAATTAAAGAGTGTCAAATCTCTAGGCCTGACAGTTTCCACAAGACAGCTTTGTTGAAGGAGGGTAGCATATTGTAGATGCCATAACTTTAATCATTCAAAGTTCCCTGGATACAGAAGCCATCCCTCTGCACTGGAAAATGGCACATCACTCCACCTCTTTTTAAGAGCAATTGAGGAAACCCAGGGAATTGCAGTTCAGTTAGCCTAATATCTGTGGTTAGGAAATTGTTGGAGTCTATAATCAAGGATGGGGTAACTGAACACCTTTAAAATTTTCAGTTAATCTGGGACAGCCAGCATGGTTTCATGATAGAGATAGTAGGAACTGCCGATGCTGGTGAATCTGAGATAGCACAGTGTGAAGCTGGATGAACACAGCAGACCAAGCAGCATCAGCAGAGCAGGAAAGTTTGACATTTCGGGTCAGCAGAGAGGGCATTCCTGATGGTGGGTGTGTCCAGAACCAGGATTCTCAGTCTGAGGATTTGGTGTAGACCATTTATAGACAATAGACAATAGGTGCTGGAGTAGGCCATTCGGCCCTTTGAGCCAGAACCACCATTCATTATGATCATGGCTGATCATCCACAATCAGTAGTATCCTGTTCCTGCCTTATCCCCATAACCCTTGATTCCACTGTCTTTAAGAGCTCTATCTATCTCTTTCTTGAAAGCATCCAGAGAGTTGGCCTCCACTGCCTTCTGGGGCAGAGCATTCCATATATCCACCACTCTCTGGGTGAAGAAATTTTTCCTCCAACTAGCAGGGCTCCCCATCCCCGACCACATCCCAAAACCATCCCAGCTACTCCCCGCCTCCCTAACCATTCACAAGTAGGTCAGGCCTGACAAACTTCACTGAATTTTTTGAAGAGGTGACTAAGACAGTGGATAGGGGAATGTTTATGGATGTCTTAATAGACTATTAACTTAAGGTATAAGTCCAAAGAATGGAAAACAGGTTATCAACATGGCAGGGAAAATGGTTCAGTAGCAAGTGACAGACAGGAGGAATAATAGGTAGGTACTGAAATTGTTAGGGCCCCAATTATCCACATTGTTTATTAACGACTTGGGCAATGATAGAGAAAGTGATAAATCCAAATTTGCTGACAGAAAGTTAGGCAGCATTGTAAACAGTGAAGACGACAGCATAAAATTATAAAGGGATATTGACAGGCTAAATGAATGGGCAAAACTGTGACAAATGGAGTTCAATGTAAGCAAGTGAAAGATCATCCATTTTGGACCAAGAGAGGCTAGATCAGGATACTTTCTAAATGATATAAAGTTAAATACATTGGAAATCCAAAATAACTTGAGGGCTCAAGTGCATAGGTCTTTAAAATGTCAAAAGCAGGTGCAGAAAATATTCAGGAAAATTAATGTAATTCTGGCCTTTACATCTAGACGACTGGAATACAAGAATTACAGAAATTAGGCTGCAGTTATACAAAACCCATGTAAGACACCAGTTGATGTTCTGTGAGCAGATCGACATACCATTTTTCTGAAAGGATATATTGGCCTTGGAGGGAGTACAACACAGGTCTACAAGAATGACACCTGGATTTCAGAGGTTGTGAGGACAGATAACACAAACTAAACTTGTTTTCTCTACATTTTAGAAGGTTATTGGGTGATCTGATCGAAATCTTCAAGATATTAACAGGAACGGCAATGTGGACAGAGATAAACTATTTCCACTGGTTGGAGGCTCTGGAACTAGGAAGCATAGTTGAAAATTAGAGCCATACCATTCAAGAGAAATGCTAAAAATCACTTTACACACAGTGTTTAGATGTGTGGAACCCTCTTCTACAAACAGCAGTGGATGCTGGATTGGTTGTCAATTTTAAATCTGATGTGGATAAATTTTTGTTAAGCCAAGGCATTAAGGAATATGGATCAAAGGCAAGTGTACGGAGTTTGGCCATAAATCAGCCATAATCACACTGAATAGCAGAACAGGCTCAAGGGCCTGAATAACCTATTCTTGTTCCTATATTACCTCAGGTTGATACAGGAGAAGTTTGACTCAAAATACAAATCGCAATCAAATAACTGATTAAATTGTAAGAAAAAAGTTCAAACACAGTACAAATTCATGACGAAACAGAAATACAGCATTCATACAAACAAAAGAGCAACCAAAGAGAGAAATGCTCTCACCTTTATGATATAAATGCATTTGTTAACATCCAGCCATGGAGAGAGGCTGGATAAGCACGGGTTATTTTCTTTGTAGCAGAGAAGTTTGAGGGAGGACCTGATAGAAGTGCATAAAATAGAAAGATAGCACTTAACCCAGATCATAGAGTTTAGATTAGAATCAATCACAACCTTGATGAGTTTATTGAAATTTGAGACAGCCATTGATTAAGAGTGCTTTCAACCTCTAAAAAGATATTTGGCACTCCCCTGACCATGCTTTCTTTGTTTTCATCCGTAACAAGTCTGACTGTACAGCAGCTTAAAATTAAGCTTTGGGGCACACCAGCCTCTCCTATTCTAAGAGAATCTTTGCCCGTGTTATTGTCTGCTTCCAGTTCTATACTCCCCTCTTGCTCTCCTCACTCAGTACCTAGATCATTGGCTACTGGTTTGATCATCTGTTTCTCAGAATTTAAATCAAAAACCAATAATCAACTTCACAATCACTGAATTTACTTTGTCAGTTGACAATGCCTATAAAGCATTAAAATATATCCCATACTGCTGCAACATCACACTAGTTTCAAAACTAGACATCTTGCTTAGTATAATCTTTAGTCCAAAGAACAAGATGCATATACAGGAGAATGAAACCTGCTTGCAACCTTCAAGTTGATTTGTATTCAAATGGGAGCACAATGCAGGAAAACATAAAGCAGCTATTGGTAAGTGCAGGAAATGTTTGTATGTCGGATCTTTAAAATTATATCCCTGTTTGAGATCACATTCGTAAGTCAGATGTTCATAAATTGGGGACCCTCCTGTACTGGGGTTTTCATTTTCTAAAAAGACCCTCACTTCCAAATACACATCTTTGTCAATGGGTTCAATGTTGGACAAGCACCCAATATACATTAAAGCTGATGTGGAGAAGTGCACTTGTTCCTTTTCTTCTCTCATTCATCCACTGGCAACAACAATTATTAAGTTCAATCAGGTTAATTACATGGGCACTCTCCGACTATGCCAGCATTAGTGTTAAGAAAAAGTCAGCCAAGTTTTTATGTCAGCAAATAATTTATTTACAATGAACAAGAACAAAGAATAATACAACACAGGAACAGGCCCCTCAGCTGTCTGAGCCGGCGGAACACATTGTGCCCTTTCATGCTGAAACTGTCTTCACTTACAGAATTCATATCCCTCTATTCCCGTCCTATTAACGTATCTGTCTAGGTGCTTCTTGAATGCTGCTATTGTGTCTGCTTCCACTACCTCCTCTGGCAGCGCGTTAAAAGCACTCACCTCCCTTCGTGTGAAAACGTGCCTTACACATCTCTTTTAAACTCCCCACCCTGCCCATCTCTTTACCATCAACCTGTGTCCCCTAGTAACTGAATCCTCCACCTTGGCAAAAAACTTCATACTTTCCACTCTATCCATATCATTCACAATCTAATAAACTTTTATTAGATTGCCCCTCAACCTCCCGCATTCCAGTGAAACAATTCCAGTCAACCAAACCCTTTTTCATAGGTACAATCTCCCACACCAGGCAATTTCCTCGTAAACCTTTTCTGTACCCTCTCCAAAGCATTCACATAGTTTTGGTAATGTGGTGACCAGAAATGTAAGCAATATTCCAAGTCTGGCCTAACTAAAGTTCTGTAAAGCTGTAGCATAACTTGCCCATCCTTGTACCCAATGCCCATTCCAATGAAGGCAAGCATGCCATAAGGCCTTTCTTTATTACCTCTTCTATTTGCGCTACCACCTTCAGTGATCAATGGAGCTGCATACCCAGATGTCTCTACATATCAATACTCCTAAGAGTTCTGCCACTCACTGCATAATTTCCACATGTATTTGCCCTTCCAAAAGCATCACCTCACATTTGTCCAGATTAAACACCATCTGCCAATTTTCTGCCCATGCCTCCAATTGATCTATACCCTGCTGTATCCTCTGATAATCCTCATGATCTGCAACTCCACCAATCCCTGTATCGTCTGCAAACTTGCTAATGAGAACAACCACGTTTTCCTCCAAGTCATTTAGGCAGACCACAAACAGCAGAGGTCCCAGCACTGATCACTGTGGAACACCATCAGTCACAACCGTCCATTCCAAAAAGCATCCTTCCACTGCTATCCTTCTCCTTTGACAAAACCAGTTCTGGATCCATCTTGCCAGCTGATCCCTGATATCATGCAACTTCCCCTATGTACCAGTCTGCCATGAGGGAACCTGTCAAAAGCTTTACCAAAATCCATGCAGACAACAAAAACTGCTTTTCCCTTAATCGTCTTCACCACCTCATCAAAAAACTCAATCCAAGTTAATGAAGCACGATCACCGCTGCACAAAACCATGCTATATTCAATAAGTCAAATTGCTTCTAAATGCGCATAGTTGTCCCTTAGAATTTTTTCCAATAAATTCTCTCCCACCAACATGAGCTCACAGCCCCGTAATTTGCTGGATTATCCCTGCTACCCTTCCTAAACAATGGATACAAAGATAGCAGTCAATGCTCCAACAATTTGTTCTCTTGCCTCCCTCAATATTCTGGGATAGATCCCAACAGGACCCAGGGACTCATCTATCCTAATATTTTAAAGACAGACAACACCTCTTGCATTTTAATAGCAACGTGGCTTACAACTTTGACACTCCCTTCCTTGAGATCATCTTCCACCAATTCCTTCTCTTTGGTGAATATTGACACAAAGTATTCATTTAGGACCTCACCTACCTTTTCTGGCTCCACACACAGATTGCCTCCTTTATCCTCGAATGGGCCTGGCTACCCTCTTGCTTCTTATATATGCATAAAAAGCCTTGGGATTCTCCTGGATCCAGTTTGCTAATACTTTTCATGATCATTTTTAGTCCTTCTAATTCCTTGTTTAAGTTCTTTCCTACTTTCCTTATACACTTCAAGGGCTTTGTTCGTTTCATCCTTCCAGAACTTACATATGCTTCCTTTTTCTTCCTGACCAAGATCATAACATCCCAAGGTCATTCAAGGTTCATATAACTTGCCATACCCACCCTTCATTCCTACAGGAACATGCTATTCCTGAACTCTTATGAATTACCATTTGAAATATCTCCACACGTCCAATGTGGATTAACCCACTACCAGCCGCCTCCAGTCAAAATGCTCTAGTTTCTGCCTAACATTGTCGTAGATCGCCTTACCCTGGTTTAACACCTTCACCCAAGGACTGCTGTTACCCATATCCATGAGTATCTTAAAAATCACGTTTCATGGTCACTACTCCTGAAATGCTCCCCCACTGAAACTTAACTCATCTGGCTGGGCTCATTTCCCAAAACCAGGTCCAGTATAACCCCTTTCCTGGCCGGACTGATTACATACTGTGTCAAGAAAACCTTCTGAATGGTCCTTACAAAATCAAAGCCCCTAGCACGAAGTGAGTCACAGTCAACATCAGGGAGATTAAAATCACCTACCACAACAACTGTTCTGTTTTTACATCTTTCCTAAATCTCCTCTATCTCCCACTAGCTGTTGATTGGCCTGTAGTATACCCCAAGTATTGTAATTTCACTTTTCCTGTTCCTAAGTTCTACTCGCTGCACGAGACTGCTGCTGTATCCTCCCTAAGTACAGCTGCGAAATACTCTTACCAGTAATATAATATTAACTCGCCCATCCCTTTTACATCCCTTTATATCATATCCGAAACATTTAAATCCTGAGACATTCAGCTGCCAGTCTGTCCCTCTTTCAGCCAAGTCTCTATAATCACAATGGTGTCTAGTTCAAAGTAGGATAGTGAAGGTGGTGTTTGTTATGCTAGCCTTCATTGGTAAGTGCATTGAATATAGGAGTTGGGAGGTCATATTGCGGCTGTACACAACATTGGTTATGCCACTTCTGAAATACTGCACGTAATTCTAGTCTCCCTGTTATAGGAAGGATGTTGTGAGATTTGAAAGGTTTCATAAAACAGTTAGAAGCATGTTGCGAGGGTTGCAGGGTTTGAGCTAGAGGGGGTGGTTCAATAGGCTGTGGCTTTTTTAACCCCCAGAGTGTCAGTGCTGAGGAGTGGCTTTGTAGAAGCTTATAAAATCGTGAGAGGAATGGATAGGGTAAATAGTCAGGAGTCCAAAACTAGAGGTTATAGGTTTAAGGTGAGAGGGGAAAAATTTAAAAGGGACCTGAGGGGCAACTTCTTCCATGTAGAAGGTGTGCATGTATGGAATGAGCTGACAAAGGAAGTGGTAGAGACTGGTACTACTACAATATTTAAAGAGCATCTGGATGGGTATATGAATAGGAAGGGTTTAGAGGGATATGGGCTAAATGCTGGCAAATAGGACTAGATTAATTCAGGGTATCTGGTTGACATGGGCGAGTTGGACCAAAGAGTCTGTTTCCACGCTGTACAGCTGTATGACTATGACTCTTTTACCGTGCCTAAGCTAGCCAAACCTCTAAGTTCCTCTACCCTGCCCATTATCCTTCTTGCATGGAAACATGTGCATTTCAGACTAGTTTATTGCCACAAAACAAATTGTCTCAAAGATGCAACATAGATGTCTGTGCATATCTGATGAGAAACAAAAATGGAAATGCTGCAACTATTAACAAAGAAGCTACTTCAGTCAAGCAATTGTTAAACTCAAGAGAATAGGACAAATCAAGGATTATCCCAATCTGAATGTGGGGTAATTCTGCATTTGCAGGTAGTTGGGGACACACTGGAAGAAATGAAACTGACTGAATTCTCTTTTCTTAAACAAGTGGGGTAGACTCCAAATAATTCTCTCTAGGAATTCTCCGAGTGGTAAAGACGTTGCTCGTCAAAGAGAATAGATTTAACCTGTCTGATTTTTAAAAAATGTAATTGTCTGGGCCAGGCAATCACTCTTCGAAAGTTCTCCACACGATATGACTCCATAACATGTGGCTCATTAATAATTGGCTCAATTCTGTTCATAACAACAGAAACTGGTACTGATACACAACAGTGCAGAAACTGATATAAATACAGAGAGGTGCAGAAAGGATATAGAACATAGAACATAGAACAGTACAGCACAGAACAGGCCCTTCAGCCCACAATGTTGTGCCAACCATTGATCCTCATGTATGCACCCTCAAATTTCTGTGACCATATACATGTCCAGCAGTCTCTTAAATGACCCCAATGACCTTGCTTCCACAACTGCTGCTGGCAACGCATTCCATGCTCTCACAACTCTCTGCGTAAAGAACCTGCCTCTGACATCCCCTCGATACTTTCCACCAACCAGCTTAAAACTATGACCCCTCGTGCTAGCCATTTCTGCCCTGGGAAATAGTCTCTGGCTATCAACTCTATCGATGCCTCTCATTATCTTGTATACCTCAATTAGGTCCCCTCTCCTCCTCCTTTTCTCCAATGAAAAGAGACCGAGCTCAGTCAACCTCTCTTCATAAGATAAGCCCTCCAGTCCAGGCAGCATCCTGGTAAACCTCCTCTGAACCCTCTCCAAAGCATCCACATCTTTCCTATAATAGGGCGCCCAGAACTGGACGCAGTATTCCAAGTGCGGTCTAACCAAAGTTTTATAGAGCTGCAACAAGATCTCACGACTCTTAAACTCAATCCCCCTGTTAATGAAAGCCAAAACACCATATGCTTTCTTAACAACCCTGTCCACTTGGGTGGCCATTTTAAGGGATCTATGTATCTGCACACCAAGATCCCTCTGTTCCTCCACGCTGCCAAGAATCCTATCCTTAATCCCGTACTCAGCTTTCAAATTCGACCTTCCAAAATGCATCACCTCGCATTTATCCAGGTTGAACTCCATCTGCCACCTCTCAGCCCATCTCTGCATCCTGTCAATGTCCCGCTGCAGCCTACAACAGCCCTCTACACTGTCAACGACACCTCCGACCTTTGTGTCGTCTGCAAACTTGCTGACCCATCCTTCAATTCCCTCGTCCAAGTCATTAATAAAAATTACAAACAGTAGAGGCCCAAGGACAGAGCCCTAATTACAAACAGTAGAGGCCCAAGTGAGTGCAGAACAGCAATACAAGGATAGATACAGGATGAGATAGAATAGAAAAGTTGGGGACGTGTTCCTTGAAAAGAAGTCGGCCAAGAGGAGATCCAAAAGTAGTTTTCAAAATCATGAGATACTGGATAAAATAGAGAAAACCATTCCCACATAAAATGACAGAGAATGAGAGGGCACAGGTGTAAGATAATTTGTCAAAGATACAAGGTAATTAAGCCAGGGTGTGTGGAGGAGGCAGGTAAAATTGAGAGTATTAAATCATTATTTAAATAGAACGAATAAATTCAGGGTTATGGGGAAAATGACACTAAGTTGTAATGCTCATTTACAGGGTCAGTGAAGACAGAATGGGCCAAATGGCCTCCTTCTGCAACACACTTCTGAGGCTCTGAACTGATGTGTATAAGGAGATCGAAGGAACGAACACAAATATAGCTTTAGCTTTGAAATTTGGGCATTCTTTGTGCAATTGCAATGACTGGTTGCAAGAGCACAGGAACCAGTGTTTTTACAATGCAAACTGGTGCAATGAAAGCAGACAATGGTGTAAACACTACATGGACATGGAAACAGGTGTGAATACAGAGTGCAGATATGGGTGTGAATACGTGGAGAGCACAGACACTAGTGTAGATGCAGCGCCAGCACACAAATTAATATACATACAGTGCAAGTGCAGAAACTGGTGTAAATACATTGACAGTTAAGAAACTGAATAGGACTTGTCATATAAATACAAGGGCTGCAATAGCAGGTCCGAGGCTAGGGACCTGCAGCGAGTAACTCACCTCCTCAAAGCTTGCCCACCAGCTACAGGGCACAAGTCAGTAATGAAATGGAATACTCTCCACCTGCCTGGATGCGTGCAGGTCCAAGAGCATCTAAGAAACTTGACACCATCCTCACATGAATGGCACAACATCCAGAACATCTACTTCCTCCATCACCGATGTTCAGTGAAAGTAGTGTGTACCATCTACAAGATGTGCTGCCGAAATTTTCCAAGGGTCCTTAGACAGCACTTTCTAAACCCATGGCCACTGACACCTAGAAGGATGATGCAGCATTTACATGGGAACACCACAATCGTCAAGTTCTCCTCCAAGCTACACACTTGGCACTGCGGACCTAACTACAGCAAATGATCTGCATTGGTTAAACAAAGAAGTTCACTATGACGGTATTAAGAATATCTAGCAATAAATAGTAACTAGGCAGCAACCCCTATGTCCCAATAGTGAGTAAAAAAAAATACAGGGAGAGGGCAGAAACTGGTCCAAATACAGTGACAGGACCAGAAACTGTGCGATTATAATCAGAGTGCAGAAACAGGGGCAATTACCAAAGTGCACTGAAACTGGTGTTAATATGACGTAAGCAATTACAATAGGAGAGCAGGAACTGATACAACTACAGTTAGAGTGCAGAAAATAATGTAAATACAATAACAGCAACAGAAACGAGTAGTAATGGAGAGAAAGGGCAGAAACTAATGTCAACACAATAAGTACAGAAGTCAGTGTGAATACTGGTCAGATCACTGAAATTGATATGAATAAGATGTCAGCATAGTAACAAATATGAATACCATGAATGGAGAAACTGGCATTAATCCAAAATCAGAACTTGGCATGAGCACTACAAGGTAGCAGAAACTAGCATCAAAACAGCAAAGCAGAAGCTGGTGCAACTACAGAGAGAACACCACGCACATGTGAGGAGCCTAGAAACCAGTTTGAAAACAGTGAGAACACAAAGTGGTGAAAACAGCAGAAACTAGTAGTAACACAGGGCAGAAACTGATAATCACTGCAGAATCTGGTGTGAGCACAGAAATCAATGTGAATGCAGTTAGATTTCAGAAACTGGCATGACCATATAGTGTGACCTCAGAAACTGGTGTCAATGTAATAACCACAGAAACTGGCCTGAATACAGTGACACACAAAATGCCGCAATTATAATGGGAGATTAGAAATTAATGCAATTACAGAGAGTACAGAAACTTGTGTAAGCACAGCGAGAACGTCACAAACTGTTGCCAATATAGTGAAATAGCAAATACTGGATTCAAGTAAAGGAGCAGGGATGTCTTGCTCCAATTGGAAAGAGCTTTGGTGAGAGCACACTTGGAGTACTGAGCAGTTTTGGAAGTAGAACAAAAATAAAACAGTAAATCACAGGAACAGTCCCTTTGGCCCACCAACTCTGTAACCATGATATCCTAACTAATCCCATCTGCCTGCTGGTGGTTCATATCCCTCTATTCCTTGCCTGTAACTGTCTAAATGCCTCAAATTTTGCCAACTAGATTAGATTAGGTTAGGTTAGATTCCCTACAGTGTGGAAACAGGCCCTTTGGCCCAACAAGTCCACACCGCCCCTTGAAACATCCCACCCAGACCCAGACCCATCCACCTGAAGACTACATGCAATTTAGCATGGCCAATTCACCTAACCTGCACATCTTTGGACTGTGGGAGGAAACCGGAGCACCCAGATTAAACCCACACAGACACAGGGAGAACGTGCAAACTCCACACAGACAGTCGCCCAAGGCTGGAATCGAACCTGGGTCCGTGGTGCTGTGAGGCTGCAGTGCTAACCACTGAACCACCGTGCCGCCCCGTGACTCTTTCTACCACTTTCCCACGAGCGCATACCAGGCACCCAAAACCCGCTGCATAAAAACTTTCCTTGCACATCTCTCAAAGTTTTCCCCTCTTGTTTTAAATATATGCCTCCCAGTATTTAGCATTTCCACCCTGGGAAAAAGACTCCATGGGAGATCCATTGTCTACTGAAGTCCAAATGCATGGCATTCAAGTCAGATGACTTAGACCTTTACAGGAAATCCAGACATAACCTCTGTAAGGCCAATAAAGAAGCCAAGAGGCAATACCAGAATGAGCAAGAGACCCAAACTAACTACCATTACTGGCAAGGTCTAGACAGCATAATGGGCTTCAAAGTGAAGCAGAACAGAAGAGCAAACAAAAATACATCCCTTCCTGACGTGCTCAATGCATTTTAAGCTCGTTTTGAACAAAAGGTCAGTGAAACGGTGCCTCCTACCCCAACATCTTCAGGTGTACTTGTTCCCTCAGTCACATCAGACATCAGATTGACCTTCTTTAGAGTAAGCCCACCGAAGGTGACTGGCCCAGATGGAGACCATCGCCATGTACTCAGATCTTGCATTTACCAGTTATCTAGAGTATTCACCGGCATCTTTAACATCTCCTTACTACAGTCTAAAGTCCCCACCTTCATTAGGAAGACGAACCACCATACCAATGACTACTGCCCGGTGTCTCTGACCTGCATAGGTATAAAGTCCTTTGAGAAGTTATTCATGGCTTATATCAGCTGTAGCCTGACTTGATTCCTTGCAATTTCCATACTGTCAGAACTGGCCTATGGCAGACACTTATCTCCCTGGCCCTACTCTCACCCCTTGAGCATCTCAGTAGCAAGGATATCTACATCAGGCTCCTACTTATTGTCAATAGCTCCACCTGCAACACTATAATTCCAACCAAATTAACCTCAAAACATTAAAACTTCAGTCTCTGCTCCACTCTCTGCAACTGAATCCTCAACTTCCTGACTCTCAGAACACAAAAAATGGGAACAACAATAACACCTCTTCCACAACAATCCTCAACACTGGCAACCTGCAAGGTTTTGTACTCAACCCCTTGCTGTACTCCCTGTACACTCATGACTATGTGGTCTAACTGCATCCTAACTCGATCTGTAAATTCACTGACAGGCCAGATCTTAAACAATGACGAGTCAAAATACAGGAAAAGGATAGAGTGCTTGGTGGGGTGGTGTGAAAATAACAATCGCTCCCCCAACGTCAGCAAAACAAAAGAGCTAGTCACTGACTTCAGAAAGCAAATGTAGGGCAACCCCTATCTACATCAATGAAGTTGAGATGGAGATGGTCGAGAGTATCAAGTTCCTAGGAGTGACAATCACCAACAACCTGTCCTGATCCACCTGGGTTGATGCGCGATCAAGATAACACAACAACACCTCTTTCTTCATGAGGTGAAGGAAATTCAGCATGGCCGTAAAGACTCTCACCAACTTTTATAAATACACCGTAGAAAGCATTCTATCCAGATGCCTTACAATTTAGTATGGCAATTGCTCTGCCCTGGATCGTAAGAAGCTACACAGAAAATAGTGATCACAGAGCAGACTATCACACAAGCCAACCTTCCATCCATTGACACCACCTATACTTGTCACTACCTCAGAAAGGCAACCAACATAATCAAAGACCTTTCTCACCCAAGTTGTAATCTCTTCCAACCTCTTCCAGAAGAGATAGAAGCTTAAACACATATACCAATCTATTCAAGAACAGCTTCTTCCCCGACGTTAAGACTTCTGAATGGACCTCTCAAATTTTAAATTTAACGTTGATCGCGCTCTTTATGTGCCTTCACTGCAGCTGTAGCATTGTATCTCTCACATGGTTCTCTTACCCCTATGCACTTTGTATGGTATGATCAGTTTACACTGCACACAAAACAAAACTTTCCACTGTAGCTAGATCCATGTGATAAACAGGTCCATGTTGTATCTTGATGAACACAACAGGCCAAGCAGCATCAGAGGAGCAGGAAAGCTTGATGTTTCGGGTCAGGACCCTTCTTCATTTTCTTGCTTTCCGGCTCCTCTGATACTGCTTGGCCTGCTGTGTTCATCCAGCTTCACACTGTGTTATCTCAGATTCTCCAGCATTGGCAGTTCCTATTATCCATGTTGTATCTTCATCAGTTGGCACCTCGTAAATGTTTAAGTATAACAGGAGTGTACTCATCCCAACAAAAGGTTCAGCATAGTAAACTGGTTAGCAAGGTTAAATGGAATACAGGAAGAACTAGCCATTTGGACACAGAACTGGCTCAAAGGTAGGAGACAGGGAATGGTGGTGGAGGGTTACTTTTCAGACTAGAGGCCTGTAACCAGCGGTGTGCCACAAGAATGAGTGCTGGGTCCACTGCTTTTTGTCATTTATATAAAAAATTTGGATGTGAACATTGGAGTTATGGTTAGTAAGCTTGCCAATGATACCAAAACTAGCAGTCAGCCAAGAAGGTTACCTCAGAGCACAACTGGACCTTGATCAGATGGGCCGGTGGGCCAAGGAATGACAATGAGTTTAATTTAGGCAAACGTGAGGCGCTACATTTTGGACAGGCAAATCTGGGCAGGACTTATACCCTTAATGGCAAAGTCCTAGGGAGTGTTGCTAAACAAAGCAATCTCAGAGTGCAGATTCATAGTTCCTTGCAAATAGGATCGCAGGTAGACAGGATAGTGATGGTGGCATTTTATACATTTGCCTTTATTGTTCAGTGCACTGAGTACAGACGTTGGGAGGTCTTGTTGAGGCTCAATAGTACATTGGTTAGGCCACTTTTGGAATACTGCATTCAATTCTGGTCTTCCTGCTATCGGATGTTGTGAAACTTGAAAGGGTTCAGAAAAGACTTACAAGGATTTTGCCAGGATTGGAGAGATTAAGGTATAGGTAGAGGCTGAATAGGCTGCAGCTGTTTTCCCTCGGATGCTGGGGGCTGAGGGGCAACTTTACAGAAGTTTACAAAATCATGAGGGATAAGGTGAATAGACAAGGTCTTTTCTCCAGGGTAGCAGATCCAAAACTAGAAGTTTATTGGCTTAAGGTGAGTGGGGAAGGATTTAAAAGGGACTTAAGGGGGAATATTTTTCCCCCCAAAGAGTATGGTGTATGTATGGAATGATCTGCCTGAGGAAGTGGTGGAGGCTGATACAATTACAACCATTTAAAAGGCATCTCGATGGGTACACGAATAGAAAGGTTTAGAGGAATATGGCCCAAATGTTGGCAAAT
Organism: Stegostoma tigrinum; assembly: GCF_030684315.1. NCBI lineage: Eukaryota > Metazoa > Chordata > Chondrichthyes > Orectolobiformes > Stegostomatidae > Stegostoma > Stegostoma tigrinum. The sequence goes on along the minus strand of NC_081364.1, from coordinate 66,532,288 downwards.
GGGACTAGATTCATTTAGAATATCTCATCGGCATGGGTGGATGAGTTGGACCGAAGGGTCTGTTTCCATGCTGTACAACTCTATGTCTGTACCAGTCAACATTGATGTGACTGCACAAAGCCAATTTTACAGCTTTTCACTCATATCCCCTGAGTTTGTGGCAACTCAAGTCAGTATCTATATACTGTTTGAATGTTATGAGAGTTTCTGACTCAACTACACTTTCAGGCTGTATGTCCCAGAGTGCCACCAACCTGCAAGTAAAAACAAATTCTCCCCAATTCTCCTCTTCGGCTTCTACTTCTTTTTCCTCTAAAGTGGTCACCAGAACTGCACATAGTACTCCAGTTGTGGCCGAAACAGATACAGCACAATCTCATATAATCATATAATCCCTACAATGTGGAAGCAGGCCATTCTGTCATTCGAGTCCACAACGACTCTCTGAACAGCATCCCACCCATACCCATCTCGCTACCCTATCTGTAACTGCCATGGCCAATCCACCTAACCTGCACATATTTGAACTGAGGGAGGAAACCGGAACACCCAGAGGAAACCCACGCACACAGGGAGATTATGCAAACTCCACACAGATAGTCGCTCAAGGGTGGAATTGAACCTGGGTCCCTGGTTCGGTGAGGCAGCACTGCTAATCACTGAGCCACCATTCCACTCCTGGTCTTGTTTTCTCAGACACAGTTTATTTAGTTTTTGTAACCACTTTATGAATTTGCCCTCATACCTTCAGGGATCCATGGGTATACACACAAATTTTCCTCTATCTTCAGTATTTTCTAGGGTCCTACCACTCATAGTGTAATCCCTTGCCTTGTCAGCCCTGCCAAGTGGATTACAGCACACTTTCCCCGGTTGAAATCTGTTTGCTTCTCGCAGCTGACCAGTCTGATGATATCCTCCTGTAGTTTACACCTTTAATCCTCTTCATGATTTAGGACCCTATCAATTTTCATGTCATCTGAAACATTCTTGATCATACCTCCCCTACATGTGAGTTACCCCTTGCACTTTTTCGATGACTCTAGAGACAGCCATTTTGAGCCCTTGAGCTATCTGCCGTGAGAATGTGTGCGTCACATTTCATCATTGCTTCAGCGACATTAAAGCAAAGTGCTACTGAATGTTTCTCAAAGTTCTTCACAACAATTTGCAAAAGATTTCCTCTTTTGGGGAGAAAGGTCTAGATGATAGATACAAATTTGTTCAATGATATCACAATAGTGGCTCAGATTTAAAAACTACAATTTACAGAAGGCCTCCCAGCCATCTTAGAAAAGGGATTAGGATTTAACATATCAGTTTCCTTTGTTATTTCAATTTGCATTCCAGTGCTGTTTACAATAATTTTGTTTCATTAGATTGTTTTAAAATAGTAGAAAGGGATAGAAATAAATGGCAAGCTTTGGACAACTGGCCTTGCAATTCTATTTCTTTTACCCCATATGGATTCCTGGTTACCAACTGGACATGGTAAAGCAAGAGGAGATAGGAGTGAGGCAGTTACCTCTTAAGATTAATGCCATTACCATTCAACTATGCTAAATTCTCCCTTCTTCTAGAGAACTGAAGAGGTGACCGGCAGAGAAAACAACAATGCTGCTGGAAAAGGTGAAAAATTACTGTCAGAGTTTGCAGGAACACCTCATACCCAAGAACCAAAAATTTCTTTTTTCATTCAGTCATGGACTGAGGGTATCACGAGCTAGGCTAGCATTTACTGTCTATTCCAAATTCCCCAGAAAGCAGGCAAGATTCACATGTAGGCCAGACCAGGTAAGGATGGCAATTTCCTTCCCTAAAGGACATGACTGAGCCAGATGGGTTTTTCTGTGATAATGGGCAATGGATTAGTGGTCACTAGACTCAATTCCAGATTTTTAATGATTTCAAACTCTCACTACTTACCGTGGTTAGGATTTGAAACCAAGTCCCCGGAACACTACCTGGGTCTCTAGATTAGCAGTTCAGCAATATTACCACTAGATCGTTGCCTCCCCTGTCAGTGTGCTAGAACCACAATCAGCACAAAACAGCTGCGGACTTCTACCAAACTTAGTAATTTTTGGATACCTTATCAAGTTTAAGACATTACTAGCCTTAATCTCACTAATCGCTTCAAATAATAACAGCTTTGCTACAACATACCAAATGCACCTTTCACTAAAATACAGAATGCATCATGAATTATGTTGTTACTGAGGTTCACCTCAACAGTTTTTCAATTAAAACATTAGCCACAGATCATAAGGGACCGCATATTTTTGCAAGTCAGAAAAGGGAAGTTAAATATGGCCATACCAGGAGAGATTTTTTGTGCAAACTTAAGGTCAAGGGCCTTCTTATCTAAAAAAAGGATGCCATGCTATGTAAGTTCAGCAAAGGTTTGCCTGACTGATTTCTGGAATGGATGACCGACATTTGAGGAGAAGTTGAGTCAAGTAGGATCATATTTATCGATTAGATACAATCATACAGCATTTTCTGGAGCTCAGAAGAATGAGGGGTATTTCGTAACAAAACCTACAAAATTTCAAAATAACTAGATAGAGTAAACACAGGAAGGCTGCTTCCAATGGTGGACAAGTCTAGAGCCAGGGACCGCAGTCTGAAGATATCGGGAAAACCACTTAAAACTGAGATGAGAAGAAATTTCTTCACCCAGAGTGTGGTGAGGTTGCGATATTCACTATCACAGAAAGCAGTTGAGACCAAAATATTGTATGATTTCAAGATAGAGTTGTATGTAACAATTGTGGCTAAAGGGATCAAAGGACACAGGGCAAGAACAGCAACGAGCTATTGAGTTGAATGGCCAGCCATGATCATAATGAATGGAAGTGCAAGCCTGAAGGGCTGAATGGCCTGCTCCTGCTCCTATTATGCATGTTTCAATGTAAACATAAATGCAGAAGCTGATGAAAACATAATAAAGGCAGAAACCAGTGTAAGTACAACATGACCTCTGAAATTAGTGTTAATATAGTACAAGTGCAGGAATCCATGTAAATAAAGCCACACAGCAGAAACTGAAGCAATTATAGTGAGAGTGGAACAAACTGGCACAATTGCAGTCAGAGCAGCAGAAAGTGGAGCAATTTCAGTTGGAGTGGAAGAAAGTGGTGTGACGAGACTGACAGCATCAAGAATGGTATGAATACAATGTCAGCAGCAGAAACTGGTATAAATATGGTTTAAGGAAAAAGGGCTAGCAATATTGGTTAAGGAAAGAGCTAATGAATGACAATATCCCAGAAGGTTCAAGGACAGAATTAATCTGGTTACAGCTAAAGAACAAAAGGGATGTAATTACATTGTTCAGAGTAGTCAAAAGGCCACCAATGGTGGGAAGCATGTAGAGGAAAAAAAGTCTTGAAGCAAGTTATAGAGAGGTACAATAATAGTGTATCATTGTAATGGGAGACTTTAATACCCAAATATACACAGGGGTACAGATTATGGCAATATTGGGTAAGTGTTTCCTAGAATGGTGTTCAGGAGAATTTTCTGCAACAGAATATGTCCAGGCCAATGAGATAGAATGCAATGTTGGACCTGGTTCTTTAAAGTGCAGTGACCAATTAGATCATTGAGGGACTATTTACGAGACTGTGATCATTGTACCATTAAGCTTAGGATACTGACGGAGAATGACAATTTTCAATCCAAAGTGAAATCAACTAACAGAGAAACCACTTCCATGGGGAAAACACAGAGTTGGGCCAGATGGGAATGAAAGGTTGGAGAGAATAACTATAAATCAGTAATCCTTCAAAGAGGAGATGATTCTGAAACAGTCAAGATATAGTCCCTCAAAGGGAAAGGTAGGATGAACAAATACAGAGTTCCCTCAATGACAAAGGAGATAGAAAAGGTATATTATAGAAGCATAGTAGAATTCGAAGAAAAGACTCACTACCAACACAAAGGGAGACTCAAAAGCCTTCTTATAGGTATATAAATAGTAAGAGAGTGGTAAAGGGAAGAGTAGGGCAAATTAGAGGATACAACAGGAATTTACACATGGAAGCAGGGCACATGGTTCAGATATTAAATGAATACTTTTAATCTGTCTTGATCAAGAAACTAAATGTTATCCAAGCCATGGTCACTGAGGAGGGGACTCTGTCATTAGAAAGGTTCAAAACTGAGGAGGAGGAAGAAGTGTTGAATAGATTGTTGGTGCTTAGAAGTTCACAAGACACTGTAACCAGATGACATGCATCCGAGGATAATGATGGAAATGAGAGTGGCAATGCCATAATGCTTCATTTCCTGAGGCTCAAAAGAGGCGCCAAAAGACTAGCGAATTGCAAACACCAAGCTCTTGTTCAAGAAAGATTGTAAAATAAGCCCAGTGTAACTTCTAGGATAGGAGGCTTCTAGAAACAATTATTTCAGAGAGAATAAGTAAAGCAGAGGAAAAGGTAGGTTGATTAGGGACAGCCAGCGTGCATTTTAAAAGGGGAAATCATGTATAGCCAACTTGAAGATTTTTTTAAAAAGAGAAAACTAAAAGTATTGATGACGCTAATGCTATTGATGTGCTGTAAGATATTCAAAACAGTGCCACATAGCAGATTCACAAAAAATGCTAGAGTTTGGAATAAAAAAATACCAACATGGATACAAAATTTGCTGAGCGATAGTAAAAACAGTAATAGTCAATGGCTATATTTTGGGGTTCAGGAAGGTTTACAATGGAGTTCGTCAGCAAACAGCATTGAGATCCTAAATTTTCCTCATATAGGTCTGGAATCTAGATCTTGGTGCAAAGGGGGATAATGTCAATGTTTACAAATGACACTTGGAAACGTTGTTAACTCTGAGATGGACATTGCAAAACTCCAAAAGAACATAGACAATTTGATGCAGTGGGCGATTAGATGACAGCTCAAGTTTAATGCAGTAAAGTAAGATAATGCATTTTGGTAGGATGAGCATGGGCAGACAATCTTAAAATAAGGGGTACATTTCTAAAAAGGGTGCAAGAGCAGAGGCCCTGTGTGGAGATGTGCGAAGATCTCCAAAGGCGGCAGAGCAGATGAAGGAAGCAGTTAATAAAACATATATAGTTTCCTGGGCTTCACTAACTGTAGACAGACTATAGGAAAGCAAGCAGGTTGCTGGACTTGCATAAGACACTTGATACTCAGGCAGCTGACACCTAGCGCGCACAGTTCTAGGCACCGCACTATAGAAAAGGATAGAAACACAGTGGAGAGAATGCAGAAGAGATTTACAAAAGTTGGTTCCAGGGATAAAAAAACTTCAGTAACGAGGATAGATTAGAGGGGTTGAGATTGTTCTCTTTAGAGAGAAGATCAAAAGATGATGAGATAGCAATTTACTCCTCATCAGTGGTCTGGACAGAGCAGATAGGGAGAAACTGATCCCACTCAGAAGAACTGAGAACATGAGGGCACAATTTCAAGTATTTTGCAAACACAGCAAATGTGAAGAGGAGAAAACATTCACACAACAAATACTTCAAGTCTCGAACACACTGCCAGAATTCAACAAGGGAGTAGAGAAAAGGTAGGCACTAGTATAAATACAGTGAGATAGCAGAAACCAGTGCCAATATAGCGAGAAAGCAGAAATTGGTCCCAATTGGGGTGTTATGATATACTGAAACAAATTAACATTGAGACGTTAGCAGTTTTAATGGGCTTGAAAGATGGATAAATACCCAGACCCAAATGAAACATATCTCAGGTGCTGTAAGAGGGAGAAGACAGCAGCCTTGACATTAAATTTCAAATTCCCTCTGGCCACAAGAGGGGTGTTGGAGGATTCAAGGACAGCTATTCTGGAACCATTATTCAAGAAGGGTATCAAGGATAAATAGGCTAATGAGTCTAAAATATGTAATAGGGAAATTATTGGAACAAGCTCTGAAGGATCAAATTAGTCTCCATTTGGAAAGGCAAGGACTAATCAAGGATAATCACAATGGCTTTGTTAGAGCAGGATTATGTCTCCCAAATTTAATTTAATTGTTCGAGGAGGTATTTAACTATACATGAGGGTAGTGTTGTTGATGTAAGCTAAATGGACCTCAGATAGACTTTTGACTGAATCGCACATGGAAGACTGGGTAAGCACTGGAAAACGGCATTAACATGGTTAAGCTGGCCAAAGTAGATACAATGGCCCAAAGGGGGCAATATTGTAAAACTCTGTGACTCTGAAGTGGGGACGTTTTCCTTGAAGAGATTAAGGTTTAGAGGAATTTTGATAGTAGCTTTACAATCAAGAGGAGAGTTGGACTCTCAACTGGATTGAGATCAAGAGGGCACAGATATGAAGCAATTCACAAAACAAGCAAATGTGATGTGAAAAAGAATTGTTTCAGAAACTAAGTAGTCATGCTTTAGAATGCATTGCCTGGATGTGCAATGGAGCCATGTTCAATGGTGGCATTTCAAAGAGCATTAGATAATTATTTAAATGAAAACAATATTCAGGGTTACGAGAAAAATGGCACTAAGTCACAACGGTCATTCACAGAGTCACTCCAGATTAAAAAGGACATTCTATTGTATTCTGTTCTATTCTAACGGACAGATGGCCTGTGCGAAAAGAACACGATTACAGACACTAGTATAGCCCAAATACAGAAGCTGGTGAAAATAGAGTAAAGAGACGAAAACTGGTGCAGGCGAGGAGACTGGCACGAATACTGGGGCGGGGGGGGCAGCAGCGGGTGAGGAGGAGACTGGCACTAATACAGTGCGAGCAAAGAGACTGGCGAAATATAGTGCAAGCACTGCAAATACAGCAAGACAGAAACTGCAGCAACACAGATGAGCATAAAAATTGTTGTAAATACAGTTCTAATGTAAAAATCAGCATAATTACAGTGTCTACTACATGTAATGCAATATGAAGTAAATCAATAGCAATACACTAATACGACTGCAGTGGAGTGGGACAGTGGTCAGGCCTCATAACACTGACAAGCAATTCAATGTGTCAGTGAGGTAGCTAAATAAAAACATCACTAATTTTGAAAATCTGTATTAATAATTTCATATAACACGTGCCACATTGTTGCCTGATTGGCTCATATGCCAACTTTGTTCGTGCACATTTCATTTGGGGAAATGCAACCAGATACTGACAAAAAAAGTCCTAACTGCCTTTTGACTGGCATGAGAGTTTACTTATCTCTGTACATAGATTAAAAAAAACTTAATCACACAACATTTGTCATCAAACCCCAGTATCCAGTACTGCCGGTATCACCAGCATTGTTGCTCCCAGTATCTTACGACAAACCTGCCTTCCTTCCCATTCATTTTTTGATTGTCTATTCGGTAAGGGTCTTTGATATTCACTTGCTGCTCATTCTCTCGCCCTGTCCCTGTACTGTCACCTCTTCCTGGTTCTAATTCTTTATCCCATTCATTCTCAAATGCTCACAGAGCCTCCAACTTTTGGCTCAGCTTGTGTTGAAAATATTATCCTGAAATAAAAACCGAAAATGCTCAGCAGTTCAGTCCGTTGTCACATTCGAATGAAGAGTCACAGCAAAACTCCTAACTATTTTCCTCTCTCATATTATTAGTCTGTTGTGTCTTTTTAGAAGAATAAAAATAACTCAACAGAATTGTATGAAAAGTAGCAATGCAACAGTGCATATACATGGATATAAAATAGCTTACATCAGCAAGTACAGTCTACTGAAACCATTACCTCCATTTTGTCAAGTTTCTTGGTCACATTTTTTGCATTAATCTTTTTCTGTTGTATATTTCATATCTGCATTTTCCATTCAATCTTTCTATGTCAGTGATTTGTTGTCACAATGGTGAACGTTTGCTCCCAACCTCGTTGAACTGATTCCAGAAGGCAAATTTTAAACCTTACCTCTAAATACACTTTTCTTCAAAGTTCCACGATCTTCTACTCTTTCAACAGTAACTGACAGACTCATAAGGCACCAAAAGAGGTCTTAAACTGTTTTACTTTAAAGCTACATTCTTGTGTTTCAATTTTCTTCAAAATAGACACATAGCCAGACTGACAATATGGTTGCTTTCAATCAAATAATACCACTTCACCATAGTTTTGGAAAGTTATGATCATCCCTAACTATGGGACAAAACTTTATTTCAGCCTCCTGCAACATCACAGTCCATGCATCATACAGACATTCTATTCAAAACAACATTAAACAGGTAAAATGCCAATGCTCAATCTGTCCAGGAAAAATGAAACCAGCGAAACATGTAGTGCATGAAATGCACTAATGGTCTCTGCTGTTATCTCCTACAAGACACAATGTTTTTGATGAGCTACATCAAATCTACCTCATTAGCTGAATTTCTCAACTGGGAACCCAGGTCACATGACCAAACTTTTTTTTAAATAGCATTTAGTTAAACAGCTTTTAGTCAGCTTTTAAAATCAGGACAAAGAAAACAGCAAAGGATCTCCATGCTCAGCTAATCTTGGCCTCTTTTGATGACCAATCCTATATTTTGCCTGGAAATTTCCTAGTTTGGCAATTACAGTGCCTTCAGCTGCAACACACCTGCTTCCAAATTCCCATTAAAAGGAATACTAATAGACCAATAAAAAGCAAAACTTCACTGGTCATTGAATCACTAGCCTTGAAATCTTATGAACTAATACCAAAATCAACTTCAGCTAGCAGAAGATCTCAGAGTATTGACAATTAACAACTTCATTCAAAAGCAGATACAGGAGTAGCAGGCATATCTGTCAGAGGCAATGAACAACTGTCTCAAAGGTTATGGAATTCCTCTATCATTTTCACCAAGCTTCCTCTGGCATACAAACATCTGGCGGCCGCGATGGAAAGTTTCTGGCAAACATAGACAGCCATGTCCAGTAGGTTCATGTCTGCTGGATATACGCACAACCTGTATTTCATCACTCTAGCCATGGCTGGTCAGCACCAATGTTAAGGCACTAGATATGGGATTATGATTTCACTCAATGGTGCCCTTTCTCACAAGGAGGCAGAGTAGTGCTAGTAGAAAGCCATAACCCTTCCCACCAGAAGTCTACATCAGGAAACTCCAGGTGGCTGGGCCTTCCACCGTCTTCCGTATTCTGGCCTGCAGGAAATCAGCCATGGAGGGTGAACCTGCAACTGGGCAGGGAACACTCAGTCTTTCTGGGCCATCTAGCTACAAATACCTCAGGATGAACCAACACATCAAGCAGGGATAATGGGAACTGCAGATGCTGGAGACTCCAAGATAACAAAGTGTGAAGCTGGATGAACACAGCAGGCCAAGCAGCATCTCAGGAGCACAAAAGCTGACGTGTCAGGCCGAGATCGACTAGCGCCTGAAGCAGGGTCTAGGGCTGAAATGTCAGCTTTTGTGCTCCTAAGATGCTGCTTGGCCTGCTGTGTTCATCCAGCTCCACACTTTGTTATCTCAAACACTCCAAGCGAGATCCTTCCAACTCATGTGCAAAGGCCAGGACTGCATCAAGATGTAGCAGGAGGGAAAGGAAGAATTCAAGCTTCTGAGTGGACATAGATGGCACAGTTGAAACAATGATTAAAAACCTGTCTTCACTTGACTGAGAAGGTGCCTCTTAGGCTTTGAGACATGGGCAATTGGTCGATGCACATTCAGTATTTGTTGTATACATGGCTGGCACATGGTCCATGTCAGCACAAAGTACACGCCAGACACAAATACCTTGGCTGATGACTGCTGATAACCAAAGCAAGCTGCCTGACTTTGTGTTTGCTAAAAGGCAAAGTAAAGCAGAAGTACTTTGAGCCTTTAAGCTCTAGCTCAAACACAAAAAAGCAAGGCAAAGTAGAGATGCTATAAGCATCTAAATAGGCACAAAGTAAGCGAGTGCTAAGGTAGCACGAAGGATCCTGGAGATGCAGCCTAGTCCAATCAATGAGATGGGTATCTGTCCCTGTGTACAAAGTGTCCTCACAACAGTACTGCAATGAAAGATGTCAGCATAGTCAAAAGTGCAGCATGAAAGTGTAGAGGATCTTGCATGTGGACTGGAGATATGCCAGGGGTTTACAAAGAGACTGGTACAGGTCTGATGCCATGGATGAGGGGAAAGCATGCCATCGCTGCCAATGGACTGTGCCCCGAAATGTTAAATGATTGCTCTCCAAAATGGAGGGTCAAAAGAGCAAGTAATAAGCTAGGACCACCAGGTACCCAAAACAACTTCCATCTTGAGATTTGTCACCATCCAGTTTCTATCTAGAGAGTGGGAAAATAGGAAACTGCATATAAATGAGATTAAGCAATAAAATGTTAACACATGCTCATGCATAAAATAGGCATTGCATCATCCAACAAAAATCTTGTCATTCAACACTTGTTTGGAAAATGGGATCGCTTGCCCTCAGGTACAAGAATCCCTTTACTGCCGAGCTCACTTGATTTACCAAGCTTTCTTGCCAAAACCCACAACGTTCACTGATTGGAAAGGTTCCACCCATGATAAAATGTCATACAAAGATGGGTGTAGCAGAGGAAGAGACAAAATCTAGCCTCTCTAAGCCCAGGACTAGTGGGGTTTGTAACTGAAAGAACACAGATAAAAGTTTCTAAGGAAGAGAGGCCGAGCAACACTACATACTTTGAGCATTTAGACATCTAAGTTCTTGAACAATTTCAGTTTGTCACTCTGGAAATCCTACACCAAAGTACTATCATACCCTTCAGTCTTCACAATGCAACAAAACTTTCAGAAGCTCCGAACTCAGATAATAGCTGAACCCCGCAATGGTGCAATGTGCCCTGAAAATTTACAACCTCAAAAAGCAAACAGCAGGTGACATGACTAGAGCAGTACGAAGAGGCTTTTTACGAGACTGAACTGCAATCCTATGTTAGCTGCCTCTAGTCTTCCAGAAACCTTTCAGGGTAGCCATCAATGTCAGCAATCTTGGGGTAGAAGCTACCTTACTCCAGCAAGATTTTTCCAGAATTGAGCTTCCAATTGGCTATAGTTTTAAAATAAACTCTACAAATACCAGAAAACGTACTCCACATTTGAGAAAGCAGTTCTGGGTCCCCAGTAGGAGGCTAGATCTCCAGAGTTTTTTTTTTAAATCTATGCTCATTGTGAGCACCAAGATATCTTGCAATTTACTGACCACAACACTTATTTTTGCCAATTCCCAGCATTATGCAAAGCAGCAAATGCCAGATTGCTGGAGTATGCACTTGCAGACTTTCAGCCTACAAAAGAAATCACTCAGATTGGCTGATGCCCTATCCATGTGAAGACAACTACCTTGATTTTCAAGTGTAAGATCAAACATGCACTTCTACTTCCTTTCCTCCTCCTGAACACGTCAACAAAAAGGCAGCAATAATTTATTTCCTTGTACTTCATGGGGCTGTCATGTCAAGAGGCATGAACAGAGATCCTAAATCATTTTTCTTTAAAAATATAACCTATCTAAATTCGGTTAAAATTTAAACTTTATCAGACATGACAAAATACCTGCCACCGACCACCTAATGTCAGCTGATCAGAATTTCTGATAATGTAAAGTACTGATACACGGTAACCAGGGGTCAAAAATTTATATCATCTACCTGGAATATCGTACTCCTTATTCATTGTAAGTATTCCAGTCAAATCACCAGGAAGGAACCAAAGACAAGATGTCTATCCTCAACCAGTTCAGATACAATTCTGCCTGGCATATTCTACACTCTATCATCCATCAAGCTAGAGGATCAAGGTAATAAAGCGTGAGGCTGGATGAACACAGCAGGCCAAGCAGCATCTCAGAAGCACAAAAGCTGACGTTTCGGGCCTAGACCCTTCATCAGAGAGGGGAATGGGGTGAGGGTTCTGGAATAAATAGGGAGAGAGGGGGAGGTGGACCGAAGATGGAGAGAAAAGAAGATAGGTGGAGAGACCTCTCAGGTGGACTTCTCAGTCTCCATCTCAGGCAACCAGCTTGTAACTGATGTCCATTTCAAGCCCACCGACTCCCACAGCTACCTAGAATACACCTCCTCCCACCCACCCTCCTGCAAAAATTCCATCCCCTATTCCCAATTCCTCCGCCTCCGCCGCATCTGCTCCCACGATAAGACATTCCATTCCCGCACATCCCAGATGTCCAAGTTCTTCAAGGACCGCAACTTTCCCCCCACAGTGATCGAGAACGCCCTTGACCGCGTCTCCCGTATTTCCCGCAACACATCCCTCACACCCCGCCCCCGCCACAACCGCCCAAAGAGGATCCCCCTCGTTCTCACACACCACCCCACCAACCTCCGGATACAACGCATCATCCTCCCACACTTCCGCCATCTACAATCCGACCCCACCACCCAAGACATTTTTCCATCCCCACCCCTGTCTGCTTTCCAGAGAGACCACTCTCTCCGTGACTCCCTTGTTCGCTCCACACTGCCCTCCAACCCCACCACACCCGGCACATTCCCCTGCAACCGCAGGAAATGCTACACTTGCCCCCACACCTCCTCCCTCACCCCTATCCCAGGCCCCAAGATGACATTCCACATTAAGCAGAGGTTCACCTGCACATCTGCCAATGTGGTATACTGCATCCACTGTACCAGGTGTGGCTTCCTCTTCATTGGGGAAACCAAGCGGAGTCTTGGGGACCGCTTTGCAGAACACCTCCGCTCAGTTCGCAACAAACAACTGCACCTCCCAGTCGCAAACCATTTCCACTCCCCCTCCCATTCTTTAGATGACATGTCCATCATGGGCCTCCTGCACTGCCACAATGATGCCACCCGAAGGTTGCAGGAACAGCAACTCATATTCCGCCTGGGAACCCTGCAGCCTAATGGTATCAATGTGGACTTCACCAGTTTCAAAATCTCCCGTTCCCCCACCGCATCCCTAAACCAGCCCAATTCGTCCCCTCCCCCCACTGCACCACACAACCAGCCCAGCTCTTCCCCTTCACCCACCGGATCCCAAAACCAGTCCAACCTGTCTCTGCCTCCGTAACCTGTTCTTCCTCTCACCCATCCCTTCCTCCCGCCCCAAGCCGCACCCCCAGCTACCTACTAACCTCATCCTACCTCCTTGACCTGTCCGTCTTCCCTGGACTGACCTATCCCCTCCCTACCTCCCCACCTATACTCTCTCCACCTATCTTCTTTTCTCTCCATCTTCGGTCCGCCTCCCCCTCTTTTCCTATTTATTCCAGAACCCTCACCCCATCCCCCTCTCTGATGAAGGGTCTAGGCCCGAAACGTCAGCTTTTGTGCTCCTGAGATGCTGCTTGGCCTGCTGTGTTCATCCAGCCTCACATTTTATTATCTTGGATTCTCCAGCATCTGCAGTTCCCATTATCTCTGAAGCTAGAGGATCAATCCTGATTCAATGAAGAGTGCAGGAGAGCATGTTAGTAGCTGCAAAACACAGTGCTAAAATATGAGGTGTCACCCTCGTAAAGTTAAAAAACAAGACCACTTACACATTAACAGTATAATCAGCAAGTGATAGGCAGGTTGTGATTCCACAACCAACAGATTAGGTCTAAGGTCTGCAGTCCTGCCACATCCAGTTGTGAACAGTGGTGGACAATTAAATAACTCACTTAAGGAGAATACTCCACATAAAATAAGACCCCAGCCTCAATGCTGGGGAAGTCCGGCACATCTAAACATTTGCAACAATCTTCATGCATAAGTGAGGGGTGAGTGATCGATCTTTGCCTCCTCCACAGGTTCCCTGCATGACAGACGCTAATCTGCAGCCAATGTGGCTCACTCCACCTGTTATCAAGAAACAACTAGAGGCTCCAGATACTGCAAAGGCTAGGGACCCTAACAACATTTGGCAATAGTTTTTATTTATTCATCTCTCATTGCCCAGAAGGCTGTTAGGAGTCAACCACACTGCTGTAGGTCTGGAGTCACAAGTACGTCAGACCAGCTTCCTTCCCAAAAGGGCATTAGTGAACTAGATGGGTTTTCCAACAATCAACTGAAGACATTCGGTTCAGAATTTGCCCTTGGCTATGTTGTTCCAGTACAGCTACAACATTACCACACTGTTGAGTGGATGACAAAGTGCCACAGTATAGCCTGTATCCTAAAAACAGGGTAATTCCAATCTGCCCAATTACCATTCCAGTCTCCACTCGATCATCAGTAACGTGATGGAAGGTGTCATCAACAGTGCTATCAAGTATCATCAGCTCAGTGATGCTCAATTTGGGTTCTACCAGGACCTCAACGTCTGACCTCAGTGCAGCTTTATTCAAACATGGACAAAAAAAAAACTGAATTCCGGAGGTGAAGCGAGTGTGCTCATCTTTAACATCAAGACATCATCTTTGACATGATCAAGAACAAAGCTGGAGTCAACGGGAATTAGGGAGAAAGTTCATTGCTGTTTGGAGTCATATCTCGCACTAACGAAGATGATAATGGTGGTTGGAGGTCAGTCATCTCAGCTCCAGGAGACCTCTGCAGGAGTTCACCACAGTATATATTTTGAAGTAAACTTGTTTAGAGGTGTTATTACACTTTTACTGAAGGAAATGGGACTTGAGCCTGGGCCTCCTGGCTCAAAGGCAGGAACACCACCACTCCGCCACAACAGTCCTTAAGTTCCTCAGGGTAGTGGTCTATGATTAACCATACAGAGCTACTTCATCAATGACCTTTCATTCATCATAAAGTCAGAAGTGGGGATACTTGCTGCTGAGTACACAATGTTCAGAACAATTGGCAACTTCTCAGATACTGAAGCAAATCATTCCCAAATGCAGTGAGATCTGCAGTGTCAAGGTTTGGGCTGGCAAGCTGCAAGCAACATTCACACCACACAAGTTCCAGGCAATGATGATCTCCAACAAGAACAAATGTAACCATCACCTCTTAACACTATCATTGCTGGATTCTCTATTATCAACATCCTTGGGGTTCCCACTGACCAGAAACTGAACTGGATTGGTCATATACATTCTGCACCTACAACAGCAAGTAAAAGGCCATGAATCCTGCAGCAGTAGCTCATTTTCTGACTCCCCAAAACCTATCCACCACCTACAAGTCATAAATTAGGAATCCAATCGAACTTCTCTCATTTGCCTAGATGACAAGACTCAAGCAGCTTGACACCATTCAGGGCAAAGCAGCCGTAAACATTCACTCACTACATCAATGGTGCTGATTAACAGCAAAGTGTACCATCTACAAGATGCTCTGCAGAAATACATCACCGCTCTTTGGACAGCACCTTCCAAACCTAGAGCCACTGCCATCTAGATAGACAAGGACAACAGATTTGAGAGGACACCACCACCTGCAAGTTCTCCTCCACTTGCCATCGTGACTTGGAAATATTTAATCATTCCTTTAGAGTCACTAGGTTTAAATCCTCAAACTTCTTCCCAAATGGGCAGCAGCAGTTCAAGGCAGCTGCTCATTACCATCTCTTCAAGGGCAAGTAGGGATGGGCGATAAATCCTGGCACAGCTGGAAATGCCCATTTCCCATAAATGAAGTTTTAAAAATGCAATATGTAGGAAATGGAGTTAATAGCATCAGAAGTTATCTCCTAAAACGTGCAACAATTTTGATGAGAGATATCAAAAACCCTTCCTAACTGCTCAGGTGGAAGCCTGTTAAAGTTCCAAAAAACTTAGGAGACCAAAATGTTTTAAACAGCAAGAAATTTATTATGGAGATGTTCTCTTAACAGGCAAAGTTAGAGAGTACAATTTGTCCATACAAAATGGCTAATGACATCATTACAGCGCATGATCAGACAAGTATGGTGGACTATCACTTTCAAAAATATACAATAAAGCCCCCTCAGCTGACTGAAATTGGTTTGTATAGCCTTCAATTAAACAGCTTTATTTTTTCTGTATCAGCAAAGGCAGCTTATGGCTCAACTAAAAGGCTGCCTCCAGTTTCAACCTCTTTCAAAACTTGTTTGCAGGTAAACAATCTGTTACACCAGATACATAAACTAATTTCCCAACGTACAAGAATTATATTGCTACAACTTCAACTGCAATCCACCTGCAACTCAGCTCCTACAAAAAGAAAATCCTACCAGACCCATCAATTTTAAAACTTCAGTGTATATTGACCTACTGAGTTCTAATTCATGTAAATTAATGCCAGTGTTATTTTTTGTAATTACTATCTTTTGTAATTACTATTACTATTCATACCTTGTTTTCCTTCCTTCTCATCACTTTTCCCTGGATTCTTGCACACGTGTGTGTCTCTCACAACCATTCCTTAAGTGTTGAATGTATTAATAAAGTCCAATTTGTTTTAATCCTAAAAAAAATTGCCACTTAATTCAAATTCATATACAGGGTTTGGTGAGATATATCACCATTTATTTTTTAAAAGGGGAAGAAATACAAATTTAGAATGGAAATTATACAGAAACTTTCAAAGGGGAAATTTTCAGGGCTTTCAGTAAACTGTAAGGAAATGGAAATAATTGGATAACTCTTTCAAAGAGCTGGAATGGGCAATAACCATCTTCTCTACTTTATGAGGATTAACGCTATTTACCTATTTCACTACATTTAAATTGCTGAAACACATTTTTCCCTCAAAGTCTGTTTCAGGATTCATTGTTCATTGTTTCAGGATTTATTGTAGTGGCAGTAATTTGGTAAATTCCTTTAGGTCATTGATTGATTTGATTTGATTTATTCAAGGGTACCAAGGTACAGCGAAAAGTGCTGTTTTAAGTGCTTTACAGATAAGTGCATTAGGGTTACAAAGCAAAGTGCAGGATACAATGTTACAGCTGCCAAGAAGGTACAGATGAGAGATCAGTATTAATAAGGAGATCCATTCAAAATGCAGCACATGGTTTAACAATCTAATTCCCAGACATCACCTAACTTTCTTTGCGTACTGCCACAGGAGATCCACTGGTTTCAATGAGCAATTCTAAACTTATTGACACAAGCTTGTGGGAATGTGATTAAGCAAAGTTGATACCCCTGAGGCAAGTAGTCATTGTTGTTTCCTGCCTTCCTAAAATTAACCAGCTCTAGACGTAACAGTTGAGATCAGTGATTTTGTTCTGGGTTCTGATCTTGAAGCCCAAGTCTAAGCTGCTGACCATCTAACTACTAGGGATGGTATGAGCAAACATCTGTTTTTTTTGTGCCACGTTCAGTGAAACCCTTTCTCCTGAAGCTCCATTGGAATTCGATCCACGCATTCTCCCACATGAAGAGCTTTAAAGAACATGGCTTTGCTCCGGATTATTATATCTATGCCAGTCAAAAGTTTTTGGAATATTATAGATCAGAAAACTGTGGAGTGTAACAATGTATTTCATGGTTCAGAAATCAAAATTGATTGTGGTTGCTAGATTACATTGATTTAGAGTTGCTAGGGGTACTCAATACAGCTCATATAGTATTCAGAAAGTCACAAATCACTATCATAGTTCTCCTTATGAATGTGTTGTGTCGTGGTCACTATTCAGCTGCTGTGCAATCACACTAGAGTAAAGCTATTACTATTTTATCCTCTCTGAAGCATGATGTTGTAGTGCATCCAAGGCATTGGCAGCAGCCTTCCAGCACTTCATCCAAATGGCTATTTCTCAAGTGTAAACTTGGAGGGGCTTTTCAACTGTACAGACTATCATAACCAAGCCCAGCTCTGTTCTCTTCAATATCAATACATGCCTTTCCCACACATGGTTCAGAAGGATAATGAACCCAGTGTAATTTTTATCCACCTGTTCTGCTTGGAACACAGGAACAGGCCATTCAACCCTTCAGCCTGCTCCATTGTTCTGGCTAATGGCAGAGGAGGATGGTACCATTAATGCATTTCCAAATCAAGGGACAATGCAGGATTGGGGAACAGCCAACAATGAACGAATCCCAGAAATGCATAGAAAATAATTAATAGGTATTTCCTGCATGACTCTAAATATCATTATCAGGAATTGACCTAGAATAAGGAGTCACGCATTTGAAGAAAGTCATGAAATGGATTGTTCTGAAGGTAAATCTGATAAGAATTTTGATTGTGGATGTACCTCAACAGTGTATGGCAGCGATTGGTAGAATTGTTGTTTGGAAGCCCTGAACAATTCATACAAGAAGAGGGTCAAAAAATACAGAAGTGCTATTTCCTTTCAATTCAGGAATGATAATTTATTACTGTCATTAACAGTAGTTTTAACTCCCCAAGAAATTGCAGGATTGTGCCATTTCATAAACACTGATGCCATCCAGAGTATTCATTATTACTGAATTAATCTTCAATGAAAAATAATTAAAATGTCTTTGGACATGAGGAATGCTAAAGCATCTGTATTCAGAAAGTGGTAAACTTGCAATTCACAGGATCTGAACAATGTTATATTCCACTGAAGTAACGTGGAGCTTCTTGTTCAAGTCCAAGAAATGTTATTGAACTCTGCAGATGGGAATCTGGTTGGTAAGAGATGTATATGGAAACTGAATAAACAATTTGCTCATCCCTCTACAGAAAAATTAACACTACTATTAAAAGATGCCAGAATTGTGGATGAAGAACAGAATCCTTTTTAGAAAAGGGACCACTGCAATGTGGCATGTGTTTCAAATATCATAAAACACAACCATGCCAGGTTGCAGTGTTCCTGGAAATATAATGGATGGATCTGAAGATACGGGATAGAGATTGTGATGTCTATCTATTGCATTTTATAGATATGATAACCAGGTTTAATACACCCATGATGAAAAACAATGAGGACAGGCAGACAATAGCAGACAAAATCATGGAACAGTGGTTCACACCTTCAGACACCAACAAAGAAAAGTTCATGGATAACAGAAGCGAATTTGAGAATGATGTTGAGATGTGTAAGAACTTAAATATTTAAAGAATGCATACTGCTGTAGACAGTCCGATCAGCAATGGCTTGTGCAAAAGAAGACATGCAATAGCTGTTAAGATGGTGCACAAAATACTGGCAGATTAGCTTCAGTGTAAATTACAAGTTGTGCTGACAACAACAGTACATGCAAAAAATTCTTTACAGATGGTTGGGATGTGGTGAGTTGGTGGTTTTGTAGCTCACACAGTATTCGGAAGTTCATGACAGTGTTCAACCTGCTTTGTCACTTAAGTGGATTGATATGAAAAAGGCCCTACCAGATGGGACTTACAAGGACAATGCTTGGTTGATAGCTAGAGACATGAAGGGATATGTGGGAGAAGACAGAGATTAGAGAAGCTACAGGTAGTGCAGGCACTTTATTCCTGGCATCCTACCTACGGCCTTGCCGGCAATCTATCTTCCCAGCACCCTAACTTCACACTTAACTTACATACCTACAGTTTGACAGAGTTGTCAAAGTCGCTGTCAGGGACTTTAATTTTCAGAACATGGCAGCTCACTGCTGTGAAAAGTTGGGGATGGTTTGCCTTCCTCAAAAACTTTGATGCTACAAAAGAACTGCTGAAAAGGAAATACGATTCCATATTTCTGAGGGAGCTGAAGAGATTAGCCGCTCAAAACTGAGGAACTCCTTTATTTTGTTAAAAAGAGCAGGTGGGGTTTGAACCTAGGTTTTTAAGCACAGAAGTATGGACACTATCACTTACCATAAGCACCTATTAGACATTTTCTAATCAATGTTCTCGGAGTTGTTATTACACATCTCTGGAGCAGGCCTCCTGGCTTAAAGGTAAGCCCCTACTTCAATAGTTCTCTAGATAGAATTAATTATAGCTATTTGTATTCAATCTGTTCAGACATGTTATACAGTTCTAGAGCAGGCAGGACTTGAACCAAAGGTAGGGAAACAACCACTGCACCACAAGAGCCTCTAATATGAAATCCATTCAACATCGCCCTCTCACAAAAGAATTCTGAAGCTGTTCTGTTTGAAAGGAACCTGTGTTTCTAACTCTGACTGACAATTTCTTTTAAGGAAACAAAATTATTTAAAGGTAAATAGATACATTTTAAAAATTCCCACTATTACAAAGTAGGACACCATTCTTCTAGAACATGCAACAATTTTTTGGTTGAGGCATTCCTCTTAGTGAAACAATCTGACAGCTGATGATTAACACCTATCCACCCAAGACTAGAGATTTCTTTCCTCTCCAGCATCTGGTTTAAACTGGTTATAAGAGCTCAAGGGTTTTTTCTCCTACACTTTTTATAGATGTGCATTATCCCATGAAGACTGATTACCTATGTAAAGTTCTATTGGGATTTTCTTTTAGTCCCTTTTACATACTGTATTTTTTTGTTGATCTTAGCCAGATAGAACACTGTCAACAGCATCAACAAGTTTCTACGGCTGTTGTGTTCTTCAGCACTTGTACTTTATTTGCCTCCCACGCCAAGGGATAACTTTTCCCTTTTTTCTACCCCCTATAAGGAACATCACAAATCCTCCTATACTGGAAATTCCATCACCAAGATTTGCATCAATGAAGATGTTAACTGTCATATAATTGGAATTACCCAAAGTGGAGAACTTCAGAATGCTCATCTGTTTTCATTTTTTTTTCCTATTGCTCTCAAGATGTCCCCCACCTTTTTCCGAGACCAGATTGGATTCCCCCACATGAAAAGTTGCATCTGAGATGTGTTACTAACATGATGTCCAATGAGACTATTCAGCTGTTCCAGTTCATCCTTTGTAATGGCCTCATTCTACTGTCCATACCTCTACAGCTAATTGTATTAAAGCTGTCACTTTTCAAATAAGACTCTTGGCATAGAACTGCATTTGTTTCACCTTGCTTAACTTCCAAACCCACATATTTGAAAGATCCAGCAGCCTGATGGCCAATTTTAAATTCTTTTCTAATTCCATTGTTAATCTTTTCTTCAGTCATTTATGCCGTCCTTACAAAAAAGCATCAACATGCATCATAAACATACTTAAATATTTTCCAATATAATGCCAATAGAATATCACCAATCCATTGTGAACACCATGATATTGACACAATTGCCTGTACTTAAAAATACTATACTCAAGAAGCATCCTGTAACCCATAAGCACATGTAAGCAAGGACAGTTCAATCTAGAATCTGGCAGGGTCTGTGGGGTGTAAATAGTCTTAGGGAGGTGTAATTAGGATTGAGGGAGATTAGTATGGGGGTCTGTTGAATAGCTGCTCAGGTGTTAGACTATGTATTTAATAGTGAAACTTTTCTTGAGTAATTATTTTACTAAATTTCATCAGAAACTGAAGTCTCCAATTGCCCAGCGGAAAATTCAATTTCCCAGGCAATGTCTTTGGAATATGTTACAATGAGAATTCTTCATGGCCCCCATCTACACTGCCCTAACAATGGTCTGGCCAGTGTAAAATCCTGGCCAGTACTCTTTCTACACCTTGTTTGATTTTGCTATTTGTTAATCAGGTTCTTTGTTAATGTGACAGTTGGTCTATTTAAAAAAAAATGCTGAATTCTTTATTTGTGTGTTTTGCTAATTAAATGGTGTGTGTTTTCTTAAAATAAAAACTGCTAAACTCTTTCTAGTGGATGCTTTGTTAATTGCATTAATTTAACTGGGTTTAAAAGAAAGCTGAATTCTTTACCAGTAGAGGTCAACTTCTGGATTCAGAAAGGGTCCAGAAGGTAAAGGTAGAAACTGATGTTTGTGTTAGATTATAGATTTATAGTTAAACACTCGTAAATGCCTGAAAGTCATTCGCTGCCTAATTCAACATACAGATATCAGTGTGAAACACCATCCACCTCCCAAACCCACAATGCGTACTTTGCACTGTAGTAGATGCAGCACAGGAACAAGAGACAATCATTCAGCTCTTTGGCCCTGTTTAACCTCTCATAGATCTGCACCTAATCTCCATCTTCCAAATTTTGCTCCAATCCCACATTACCCTAACCCAATGAAAATCTATCAATCTCTGTCTTGAAAGCTTTAATTGTCTGAACGTTCAGGGACTTTTGAGGAAGAATTATCAACAGATTGGGAACAAAAACCAAGTCACACAGATGTTAATAGTCTGCAGACACTCATAATATACATTACACTAATATTTTACTAATGAGAAGAGTCAATTATAGCACTTCAGTTTCCCAATTACTATAATGGGTGGCACTGGTTAATCACAATAATTACTGGCACAGATGGTCTGCAATTATTACAAAGCCCAAGGGTACAAAGTACCACAAACACAGCTGGAATTCCATGGGTTAATGTTAGAAATTTCCATATACTGTTAGGTATGTGGACCATACCTTCTGATATTAATGTTGAAATGTAATTATGGTTGTCCTATATTTGATCAAAGAATTCGTACTAATTATTACAATGCAAGAATAGCTGTGCCATATTTCTTCATCTTGAGACATATTAAATTTAACTTTACCACTTTGGTTTATCTCCCAACTGACTCTTATTCAAACCTTTTAATGAGCAATCTTTTACATAGTTGCCTGTAAAATCAAACAATAGCCCATCTCATTTTAACAGGAGCTCCATCCCACCCTTTATACCAGCTGATGTCAGAGTTCAGCGTGTTAAACTCCTAGCACTCCATGTCCAGCATTCACAGCATGCTTTCCAGTGGTCTAACAATAGGGCTGCAAATCAATAAACATCAAGAAATGTTTGAAATGTAGCAATTTGAAATGGATCAGGAAACAGCAAATATATTAACTAAGTTAATTAAAAATAAACTCTACCAGTGATCAACACAGGAACTCAAGAACATAGAAAACAGCACAATCAAAAACCCACAGTACAATGAGAAAGGGAGCAGCAAGGGAGAGTGGCCATGCGGAAACATAGCAAGGTCAGGACCAGCAACTGACAGTATAGAGTGACCACTAACCAGGGCAGCCAGAGAACAAAATGAGAGAGAGAGAAAAAAAATACAGCAACTAAGAGCAGCAGAACACAGCGAAAAGAATTGGAATGGGAACAGCACAGCAAGAACACATTAGAAAACCAAGGGTGATAAAAGGAGGAGTGGAACGGTCAGCAAAATATCAAGCAGTAACATCACAGGAAAGCAGCTAGATTTTTCCTTTCTGCTCTTTAAACCCTGGTATTGGGCCAATTCAAGAAGTGGGAAGCTACAACTATTGTGTTATTAAATCAATTAATTAAATTAAATTAACTAATTAGTTAATAAGTAAAACAGAGCAAATAAAAGGCTTAAGTAAGCAAATGAAACAAGAATATATAAGAAGCATAGGACATGTGGCATGTCAAAACTGTGGGCAAAAGGTAGTGTAGACTAGTTAATTCCAAGCAACGAGTATTTTTGCATCTTGATGAACTTCTGCTCAAAGTTAAATTGAAGTCCGAGACATAGGCATCTAAATGCATTAAGGAGGGAGACAGAGTTATCTGGGGAGTTATTTTATCCATTTTACAAGCACTAGGTAAGGCAGGAATGGTTTGGTCAGTAGTTAGGATCAAGAAGCTTTGACTGCAAGTCAGAGAGAGGACCCGGGTCCAAAAATAGAAAAACCTCGATCTCTGCTGTTGTCCAATAAGTACAACGCACTTGCCATCTATGTGAATGAGAGCAAAGGCTGCAGAAGACAATTAATTTGCCTGTACTGCCAGAATTAAATGCCAGTCAATCATGGGATGTAGGAGGGATACTGCTCTCTGCATCCATGGCCAGCATGTCTTAAGGTTTTGGACATGAGGGTTAAAGCTTTCCTATCACAGACAGGATTGACTACATTACGGCATGAGCGCGTAATGCAATTATTGCAGGTCATATCATTCTACCCAGATCAATGGTTACTCGGAACGAAGTTCTACTGAACAGTTTTTTATGAAATTGTTTGATTTGATTTATTGTGTCATGTGTACCCAAGTACAGTGAAAAGCGTTGTTTGCAACCAGTACAGGTAGTTCATAGTAAGCAAGGTCATACAGATCATAGGGTGCTTAGTCCGACTGAAGCATACATTGCACGGTTGGGTGAGTGAAGCAAGATCAACATTATTTGAAGTTACAGCGTCCATTCATCAGTCTAATAATGGCAGGGAAGATGCTATTCTTGAACCTGTTGGTGCATGTGTTCATGGCTCTGTATTTTCTGTCTGATGGAAGAGGTTGTAAGAGAGCATTACTGGGATGGGAGAGGTTGTTGATGATGTTGGCAGCCTTTCTGTGGCAACGATAAGTGTAAATGGAGTCCATTGATGGAAGGTTGGCTTCCATGACTGTCTGGGCTGTGCACACAACGTTCTGTAGTTTCTAGTTCAGCTGGATGGAACTGCACTGCTCAGATTCAATTCTCATTTGATCGTTTGCACAACATCAACAGCAACAGCTTTTCTTCCACTTCCCATAACATTATTTCTGCTGTTCCCATAAGATTATGCTTTGCCTCCTCCTATTCCTCATCAAAATGCTTTTCCTTAGTGACAGCACAGTGCGTTTCCACATGAACACTGACAAAACTCAGTTCTACCACACTGTCACACCTCTTGATTTCTCCATTGTTGCTAAATTATCAGTACTGGAGAAGCAGAAATTTCCTTCAATTAAATATTAGGAGGATCAAAGCCATCATCTTTCACTTCCCACCACAAACTCTATTCCTAACCACAAACTCCACCCCTTGCTGCTAAATTTGTCAAACCAATTGTTTTGTCTGTCTTAAATACGATTGAACAAGTTCATGGGGTTGTAGAGTGGTATAGTTTATCATTACAGATCATACAATCCCTACTGTGTAAAACAGGCCCTTCAGCCCAATAAGTCCGCACTGACCTCCAAACATCCTACCAAGACCCATCTATAACCCACCTAAACTAGGCATCCCTAGTTATGGTGGGAAGCTAATTTACTTTTTGGTTCACTTTATAGTGGGAAGATGACAGAAAAGTAGATGTCTACGGTGGCATAATGGTTAACACTACCGTCTCACAGAACCTGGATTTGATTTCAGCCTTGGGTAACTGCTTCTACCTGGAGTTGCACGTTCTCCCCTGGGTTTCTGCCAGGTGCTCCGGTTTTCTTCCACAATCCAAAGGTGGGAAAATTAAGTATTTCGACATTCTAAATTGCTTCACAGTGTCTTGGGATATTTAGTTTAGGTAGATTAGACATGGTAAAATTTGGGGATATGGTGAGGGGTGGGTCTGATTGGGATGTTCTTTGGAGGGTCAGTACAGACTCGTTCAGCCGAACAGCCTCTTTCTGCACTGTACAGATTCTATCACTCTATTCAGCAGACAAATACAAAATCCATAGAGTTACGATAATGCAAGAACTTAACTACCTCAATACTAAATGGGACTGTAATTGTAATAACATTAGAACAGAGACGTGCAATGAGACAGAAACAAATTTCTGAAATGGTTTCAGAAGAATTTTCTAAGTTAGTTTGTTTCCTGTCCAACAAGGAAGAAAGCGTTATTGGTTCAAGTCTTAAGCAATGAACAGATTGAAAGAAGATGGTCGGAGTTAGAAAGCATGTCAGGAAAAGTTATCCTGTTACGGTCATTTTTAGCTTAATTATTGAGAAGGTCACGAGCATCTAAAATAAAATTACTTAACTTGAAGAGGACTATTTCAACAAGGTTACAGAGCTCTCTAGCCCTTGTTGAATGGAGTCAAAAATAAGTGGGCAGATATGTAGTCCTTAAATAGGAAATGGCTCAAGGACAGTCCAGGTAAATTCCAATGAGGAAAAAGGGGACAGCAAAAGCCAGAGTCTTCCTGAATGATGGAGGTAAGTGTACCATGAAGCAGAAAAAAAGGAGCATAAGAGAGATGATTTGATAATACTAAGAAACGTCAATATCAATATAAGTAGTACTGCCGAGTGAAAAATGAAATAGGCAAGACTGAAACAATGGAAATAGACTGGAAGCTAACATAAAGAAGGAATCAAAAGGCCTTCTAGAGACATTTTATCAAAAGAACAGCCATCAGAGAAACATCAAAATGGGGTAGAGGGGGAAAGAACCATGGGAGAGGGAGTGGGGAAACAAATGAAAAGGGACAGCAAGGGGAGGAAAGTGTGAAGGGATGGGAGAAGTGTGGAGTGGTGAAAATACCACAATGCGAGGGGGTAAGGAGTATTGGGCAAAGGAACCGTGGGAAGGAGGCGAGTATAAGGGAACTGCAGGGAGTGAGCAGATGGTTAACAGATGGAGGGGTAAGTGGTAGGCTGAAGATATAGAACAGTACAGCACAGAACAGGCCCTTCAGCCCACGATGTTGTGCCAACCATTGATCCTCATGTATGCACCCTCAAAATTCTGTGACCATATGCATGTCCAGCAGTCTCTTAAATGACCCCAACGACCTTGCTTCCACAACTGCTTCTGGCAACGCATTCCATGCTCTCACAACTCTGTGTAAAGAACCCACCTCTTGACATCCCCTCTCTACTTTCCTCCAACCAGCTTAAAACTATGACCCCTCATGTTAGCCATTTCTGCCCTGGGAAATAGTCTCTGGCTAGCAACTCTATCTATGCCTCTCATTATCTTGTATACCACAATTTTATGTGGAGTTGTGGCATGGAGAGGACGGGGTGTTGGGCGGGGATACGATAAGGCGGCAACCAGGGTGAAAGAGCTGCATGGGGAGGGCAGGAGGGTGGGAAAGAATTACAGGCCGGGTGAAAGAACCATACAGGAGGTGGGGTGAAAGGATAGCTGGGGTGAGTGGCAGGAATGGGTGTGGCAGAACCATGGAGGATGGGGAGGCAGGGGTCATGGGACCATGGGGATGAGGCTGGGCTGCCGGGGTAAACAGACAATAGACAATAGGTGCAGGAGTAGGCCATTCGGCCCTTCGAGCCAGCACCACCATTCATCTCAATCACGGCTGATCATCCACAATCAGTATCCCATTCCTGCCTTATCCCCTTAACCCTTGATTCCACTATCTTTAAGAGCTCTATCCATCTTTTTCTTGAAAGTATCCACAGACTTGGCCTCCACTGCCTTCTTGAGCAGAGCATTCCACATATCCACTACTCTCTGGGTGAAGAAGTTTTTCCTCATAAGGATTATGAGCAGACACAGAGGGGTAACTGACCTCAAACAGGTAAGGCACAGTCAGACAACACGAGTTAGGTTGCAGGTGAAAGCACAGGAAGGGGAACAGAAAGGCAGCCTGAGCTAAGGAGATTCTGCAAGGAGAGTGTGAAACACTGGAATAGGGTAAGATACTGTGGAAACAGGGCAAGGGGGATGAGCAACACTCTGTGAGAGTGAGTGATGCCTTGACAGGTGCGAGACTATGAAGAAGAATTATTTTCAGTGGACAATGATTCCACCAATGAGACTGGACGAATTGGAAAAGTGGTGAGGGAGGGCAGCCTGTGCGCCACATCAAAGCAAGGGTTGTGAGGTATTGGCTTCCTGGCGTAATTTATCAAGGCAAGTTAAAGAAGGGTCACAAGTGCCAAATAACCTGAACAATGAGTACCTCTATTTCTGCTTTCCTTCTTTTTCCTTTTCTTTCACCTTCTGACATCATAGGGAAGCTGGAGCTGTGTTGAAGAGTTGTCAGCACTCGCAGTAGCAGTGCTCAAAACCAGGACTCCTGACTTCAGCAGGACCAGTAGAGGACAAATGGGCTGTTGGCTGCGGCAGTGCTCGACGCTTGGCAGGTCATTATCCTCAGTGGAGTCAGGAGCAGGGCTGCGGCCTTTATGCAGCATAAAGTTAAGCTTGGTATGGACCAGGGGCGAGGCCCAGTGAGCTTCACTGAAACGACTGAGCTTTCTACTTTCTTATTTTTCTAATTTATTCCTAAGATTCTGTACCAAAGTACCTTTGTACCTAAGATGATGCCTTAATTGATGACTTTAGTAGACTTCTCACTGCACTCATGTGAGTATACATGACAATAATCCTAATAATAGTTCTCCTGCATGGAAATATGTACCTTCTCCACAGCAGGAGTCAAGTACAAGTACAAACAGGAAACAGAACCAGTTTCCAGAGAAATGAATCCATAACTCCCAGAGATCAAGTTGGCTGATTGGACCAGATTAATAACCCCAAACAGGGAACTCATTACAATCATCCCCAAGTCCAAGGACGTAGGCTGGTCCTTCGTCTTGAAGAACCGCTTAGGAAGTCTTAGCACCAGATCAAATTCCTCCAACTCAACATCTGATACAAGCACCATGTCACACGCCTCTTGCACCAGCAGCGCTTCGGTAGAATTTCACTCTCTTCTTCCAGTAATTGAGGTACCGATGCAGCAACATCCGTCATGTCCATCTCTGATTCCCAGGACTCACCAATACTTGACAGAGATTATGAACCCATGGATTCCACCAGCATTTTCAACTGTTCAGAGAGGTTGGGCATGTTTTGCTCCCGCACTGTTTAAGAATTCACGGTTTTCCAATACTCAACTTGTGCTTGTTCAGGACGGTCACACCTGCCTGAACTTTCTGCATCACTAGCTCTGATCTCATGTAGACCATGCCTCTTATCCATGTGAGACCATTTCCGTGATTCTTACACCAAACTTTGTTTCCTGTATCATACTGTCTCTCTCACTTCGAGGAGTCTGGCATTGGCAATCCTGATGCCATTTCATCCCCTACCCAGATCTAGAAAAATCAGATTCAAGCTGGTGTGAAGTCTTCTACACATCAGCAACTGTACTGGTAATATCCATGTAGGTGAATGCGCAATGGTCCTATACACAAATAAGAACCGTGACAACTTGGTATCCAGCAAACCTGTAAACTGCTTCATCAAGCCAGCCTTCAAAGTTTGGACTGCCCTTTTTGTCAGGCCATTCAATGATGAGTGGTATGGAGCTGCACTTATATCTCAAATTCCATTATGAAATATTCAAATTTCCTGTAGGTAACCGGTGGCCCATAATCTGTGACTAACACTTCCTGGAAATAGTGTATTGAAATAGACACCCGCAGTTTTTCCATTGTCATCCCCATGTTTGACAAATGGACCCTATGCACATCCTCCCGCCTTGGGTGTCTACAATCACCAAGAACATTAAACACACAAAAGAACTTTCACAATAGACGTGCTACTGAGTTCAAGGTTTAACCAGCCAATCCTACGGATGTTAGAGAGCTATTTGCATTCATTTTTGTCCTTGTTGGCAATCTGGGCACTGCCCAAACAGCATAGGTATGTTTGCATCCATGCCTGGCCACCAGACATAAATTCTTGCCAATGTCTTCATTTTGGAGACCCCTGGATATCTCTGATGGAATTCAACTAGTACGTGGCTGTGACCTTTGCTTGGGACAATCACTTTTGCTCTCCATAACAATATGCTGTTCTCTACTGCAAGCTGGTCTTTGAGTCCAAAAAGGTTTCAATTCTACTAGTGATAACCCTTTGGTTCCCCCCATCACCACCATTAGTTTCAGTTTTGAAAGGACTGGATCTTTCTGTGTCCAAAAGTCTGATATTGTCAGCTGTGACTGGGAGCATGTCCAGAAAATTTAACATCATTACAGACTCTTTCATTAGAGATACCAGCGGTGGTGTATCTGCTAATGGGAAGCAACTCAACGATCTGCATTCACTTCTCAGCCTCCCAGACAGTGTTTCAACTTGTAATTATAAGCACTTAGTATTGTTGCAGCCCAAAGCTATGCACTGCACTGCCTTGTCCTCTCTAACCAGATCACACAAGGGTTTGCGATCCACGACTGTCATAAATTATTTGTCCATAAAGGTATTGGTGGAACTTACTGACTCCAAACATGATCACCAATCCTTCATTTTTCTAGCTGGGTGCATTTAAGCTCTGTATTAACCAAAGTCCTGGATGCATATGCTACTGGTCATTCCTCTCCATGGGGCTACCTACAAGTTAATACGATTCCAATGCCATTCAGGGAGATATCCATGTCAAACTGGGATGTAAGGATAGATTACAATTTTGAATTTTTTATCCATTTATTTTTCTGTTTTGTTTCTATGATTTTGTATTTTTCTAATTTATTCCGAAGAATCTGCATTCATGAATCTGTACCTAGGTATCTGTTCGTAAGATGACACCGTAAGTTGGAACTTGTAACCTTTTCACTGTACTCATGTGACTACATGCCATGATAAAAATTCCAATCTTTCTTGGGATCGTGGCACGCCAACACCTTAGAGGATGATAGCCGTTTCTTTATTTCACTGAAAACAAGGGCTTGTCTATGGTACAGTGGTAGCATCTCTGACAATCCCCTTTTTATGTCAGCCAGCTCCCTGATTGGGCTGTTAATCTGGTCCAAGGAACTCATATTCTATGATATCCAACTGATTGACTTATCTGGTCATCAATTGATTCAAAAGTAGAGAAGTAGGTGTATGAGTAGGCCATTTAGTCTTCGAAACACAGCCCAAAGGTGGCCTGATACTAGCGAAAGCCATTCATATATTTTGTTAAAAACTGTTTCTGGGATCACTGATGCAGCAGTACCGGTATCAACGTCTATTAGAACCAAATGACCATTTAGCCAAATATTTATTTCGACTGGTTCTGATTTGGGTGTTGCTAAGTAATTTAACTGTTCCAAACCAGATGCAAGTGGAATTTCTAGGATATGAACTCATCTATGTGTCATCTTACTCAGTTTAGGTCCAGAAGATCTCTTCTGCTGTCTCGAATCTGCAACTACAATGGCTTGCCAGCCAGGATCCTGAAGAAAATTTTAACCATTTGGCTGAAGCTTGGCTTTTTTTTGGGAGGGGTTTCACAGTGGGTTGATCTAGAGACCACTGATTAGGATAGATCCTGAGTGAGGCTGTGTAATTACCTGCATTCAAGTGGTATTCCACAAGCTCAGTCAGAACGGTGAGGGTAAAAGCCAAAAGAACTGTGGATCCGTAAATCAGGAACAAAACCAGAAGTTTCTGAAAAAGCTCAGCAGGTCTGGCCGCATCTGTGAAGAAAAATCAGTTAAAGCTTTGGGTCCAGTGACACTTCCTCAGAACTGAGGGTAGCAAGGAAAATGTTGGTTTATATGTGGAAGATAGGGTGGGGGAAGAGGGTAAGGAGTAAACAATAGGCGGAGGACGGAACTGAAAGAGAGAGAAGAACAGTTGATAACAATCTGGCTGTGGGTGGGTGGGGGGGGGGGGGGGGGTGTGAATAGCTTTTAAGACAGACTGCTAGTGGCTAATGATAGGTAGTGTGTAATGGCAGGCTACGTGATAACAAGACCTGGTGTGTCGGGTGGGGGCTAGGACATGGGAGAGTTCAGGCCTAAAATTATTGCACTCCATATTGAGTCTGGAGGACTGCAGGGTGCCCAAGCAGAAAATGAGATGTTGTTCTTCCAGCTTGCGCTGAACTTCGCTAGGACACTGCAGCATGCCTGAAACAGAGATATGGGCCAGGGTACAGAGTGGTGTATTAAAGAGTAGGCAACTGGAAGCTCACGGTCTTTTTTGCAGACAGAAAATAGATGTTATGCAAAGCGTCACCCAGTCTATGCTTCATTTCATAATGTAGAGGACACCACATTGTGAGCAGCAAATGCAGTAGACTAGATTGTGGGAAGTGCAGGTGAAGTACGTGTCTGCGTGGGATGCTCTGAGGGTCGGTGTGGACTTGCTGGGTCGAAGGGACTGTTTCCATTCCGCGTGAAATTCTATCAAGACCAGAAATTCTATGCAAGTTTTGCTGAACCTGGAAGGTATGCTTGGATCCTTGGATACCGGGAAGGGAGAAGGTAAATAGGCAGGTGTTACACTTCTAGCAGTGGCAGGTAAAGGTGCCATGGGCCTGTTGGACTGTGTTGAGAGTGAAGGAAGAGTGGACCAGGGTGTTCATGAGGAAGTCAGATAAGGGAGGGGAGGCAAATGTGTGTCTGGCGGTGGCATCTCACTGAAGGCGGCGGAAATGGCAGCTGATGATCTCCTGGATGTGGATGCTGGTGGGATGGTAGATAAGGACAAGGGGAGCCCTCTCACTGTAGGGTGTGGGAAGACAGGGGATGAGGGCGGAAGTGTGGGAAATGGCCTGGACCCGGTTGGGCGCCCTACCAACTGGCGAGGGTGTCCACTTCCATTGGAATACCTTGAAACTGTCATGCTCCACCTGCCGCATTTTCCAATGATAAAGCCAGTTGTAGCACCTGTTTAAAATCCAATTGGGCTTCAGCTAGTTTGCTAGTTTTTGCATAGTTACATCATTAATCCCCCTCAATGCCATTGAAATAACTCCAGGGAGGCTGGTATCCCATCACCAAATTGCCATTTATTTACACATAAAGAGAGTTTTCAGAGTCAGCTATCAAATAGGTAACGTCTCTGACACTCCCCTTTTTATCTGTCAGCCAAGGCTCCAGGATTGAACCAGATTAACCACCCAATCAGGGAGCTCATATTCTAGAATGTCCAGCTGACTGACCCCATTAAAATCATGACAATTTGATCATTAGTTGGTTAGAAATGCAACCGCCCCCACACAACTTAGCTTTTTATCTTAGAGACGCAAACACGTGAATAGGCTATTAAAGCCCACACCACCATTCAACATGATAATGGCTAATCCTCTTTCTCCACATACCTTTGACACCTTTACTTCTAGAAATCTATTTATTTAATACATTCAACCTGCACAACCATCCATAGATGGAGAATTCCAGCAACTCACCAACCTCAGAGTTAAGAAATTTCTCCTCTAATCAGTCTAGGATGGTCTACCATATATCCTGACACGATGGCCCTTTGTTCTGTACCTTGTGCCCAGGGGTACATCAGTCTATTTAGCCCTCTTAGACTATTATACTTTTCAATGAGATCCCCTCCCATTGTTCTAAGCTCCAGTGAATACAGACCCAGTCAACCCTATCGGTCTTCATATGATACATCTTTTATCCTAGGAATCAGGCTGGTAACGTTCACATACTCCTTCTATGGAGAATACACCTTTTTCTTCACCTTGGAAACCAAAACCACACCCAATACTCCAGGAGTGGTTTCAGCAAAGCCTGTTGGGCCAGAATAAAATTTCCTTGCTCCTACACTCAAATACTCCTACAATGAAGGCCAATATACTATTAGACTTCCAAAGTGCTTGCTACACCTGCTTACTTGCTTTCAATGGCCTATGCACAAGGACACCCAGATCATTCTGTACATAACCTATCCCAATTTATCACTATTTAAATACTGTCATTTCATTTTTCCTGCCAAGGTGAACTTCACATTTGCCCCCATTTTACTGCATCAGTCATGTTTTTGCCCACTCTAAACTGTCTAAATTACCCTGAAGGCTCTTTGCAGCCTCACCATTCATATTCCCACCTAGTTATGTATGTCAGCAAGCATGGGAATTTTAAACTTGATCCCCCTCATCCAAATCTTTGATATACTATGAATAGCTGGAGTCCAAACATAAATCCTTTAAGTACTGCACTTGTCATCGCTTACACTCCAAAAAAAATTCTGTCTGTATACTTCTAGCAATATCATGGGCTTTGAATTTGCGCACCATGCTCGCACTTCAAAAGATTTCCAAAAATCCAAATCCACATCCATTGGCTCTCATTCAATCTATTTGACTAGTTACACCCACAAAAAAAAACTCTATGGTGACTGAGTAAATCACTTCGGGCAGATGCCATCTGCAGTACTGCACTCATTCTTTAGCACCATACCTCAAGATACATTGCAGTGCAGCTTAAGTTCTAGTATTAAGTTCTAGTATTATTTCAAGGAATCGAAGAGGTTAAATTATAAAGACGCTACATTAATTTGGAGACTATTCCCTTGAGGAGTAGAATCATTGAGATTTTAAAATGGACATTTTATAGGATAGGTATCGGGAAACTATTTCCTCCCAAGGGGAATCCAGAACAATATTAATTTTAGAGCTAGGCCATTTTAGTTTCAAAATCAGAAGCATACTTTCACCACAATGTAGTGGACTTCTGGAATTTACTCCACTCACCACAAACTGTAGTTGCTGAAAATCAAGTGAAATTTTCAAAAATGAGATTGATAAATGTTTGAGATAACAAGATGTAGAGCTGTATGAACACAGCAGGCCAAGCAGCATCAGAGGAGCAGGAAGACTGGTGTTTCACGCCTAGATGTTTGTTGGGCAAGTGTATGAAGAAATATATCAATAAGTATATCAAGTAGTATACAAAGAAGGGACAGAATAATCCAACTGAATAAAAAGAATAAGCTTATAGGCCTGATTCGCATATTCCGACCTCTAGGTTTAATTCTGCACATTTGAAAGTGGTTTTGAATGTTTGGAGATAACTATGAATTTAATGCTCTACATTTCTCAATAATTTCATTAAAAATGTACCAGATAAAGCTCGAGGGCAAGGGCAAAGATACAAGGTACACTAAATGTAGTAATTTATAGTTCGAATTGTGCCTCTGATTGGCCTGAGTAAACAGTCATGTGTCTACTAATACTACAGACACAGTGCAGCTGGGACCTGCAATCTGAATGTGTTACATATGGTGAAAATAGCAATCAGAGTCTTGTAAAGAAATAGAGATGGCATAGCTGCCAGCTGGAACCCACAAATGTAAACTGGGAAGGTGCAGAACGTTAGCAAGATGGTGAGAATTAAAAGTAGCACATGGATATATACATAGATTGTTAAATAACAGTCATAGTAACATGGAAAGATTAGCGTCATATTTAAGTACATGAATGCTAATTGTCATAACTGGGGCATCATACAGTAAAGGTTTAGTGAGGATAACAGGAATATAACCACAATATGAAAAATATCAAACTACTGCAAGGATTACACAAGAAAAGCTGCTTCCATTTGCTAGGGAATCTAAAACTAGAGGATAGAATCTCAAAATAAGGATCAACCATTTAAACATGAATGAGAAGAAATTATTTCACTCAAAAGGGTTGAAAATTTTGAAATTCTCAATCTGAAAGTAGTGAATGTTCAATCGATCATTCAGTGCATTCAAGGCAGAGATAGATAGATTTGTAAATTTAAGTGGATTAAGGGAGATGGGACAGCGTGGGACACTGAAGCTGAAGTACATGATCTATGGTTGTATTGAATGGTGAAGCAGAATTGAAAGACCAGTGGCTCACTCCAAGCTCCTATTCATTTTTAGAATCAGCTGTGGCACAACTGATGACATTCTCATCAGCAAATCAGAAAATGTGGGTTCAAGTCTCAATCAATCTAGGCTAACACTCCAGACTGGTACCAAGGGTCAGCAGCACAGTCAGTGGAGGCAGCTTTCAGATAAGACCTTAAGGTTAGATGGGATTCAGATTGGTTTCACAGATCAGCACAACAGCGAGGGCCAAAGGGCCTGTACTGCACTGTAATGTTTTATGTTCCCTAGAATGTGAATGCAAAAGTTTTATTAGAACTGGATGTGAGTTTGCTCGTTGAGCTGGAAGGTTAGTTTACAGACATTTCGTCATCATTCTAGGTAACATCGTCAGTCAGCCTCCGATGAAGCGCTGGTGTTCTGTCCCGCTTTCCATTTATCTGTTTAGGCTTCCTTGGGTTGGTGATGTCATTTCATGTTCTTTTTCTCAAAGGATGGTAGATTGGCTCCAAATCAATGTGTTTGTTAACAGAGTTCCGGTTGGAATGCCATGCTTCTAGGAATTCTCGTGCGTGTCTTTGTTTGGCTTGTCCGAGGATGGATGTGTTGTCCCGGTCAAAGTGGTGTCCTTCCTCATCTGTATGTAAGGATACCAGTGATAGTGGGTCATGTCGTTTTGTGGCTAGTTGAATTTCATGTATCGTGGTGGCTAGCTTTCTGCCTGTGTGTCCAATGTAGTGTTTGTCACAGTTCTTGCAAGGTATTTTATAGATGACAAAATGTGAGGCTGGATGAACACAGCAGGCCAAGCAGCATCTCAGGAGCACAAAAGCTGATGTTTCGGGCCTACACCCTTCATCAGAGAGGTGGATGGGGCGAGGGTTCTGGAATAAATAGGGAGAGAGGGGAAGGCGGACCAAAGATGGAGAGAAAAGAAGATAGGTGGAGAGGAGAATATAGGTGGGGAGGTAGGGAGGGGATAGGTCAGTCCAGGGAAAACGGACAGGTCAAGGAGGTGGATGAGGTTAGTAGGTAGGAGATGGAGGTGCAGCTTGGGGTGGGAGGAAGGGATGGGTGAGAGGAGGAACAGGTTAGGGAGGCAGAGACAGGTTGGACTGGTTTTGGGATGCAGTGGGGGGAAGAGGACGAACTGGGCTGGTTTTGGGATGCGGTGGGGGAAGGGGAAGTTTTGGGAATGCGGTGGGGGAAGGCGAAATTTTGAAGCTGGTGAAGTCCACATTGATACCATTGGGCTGCAGGGTTCCCAAGCGGAATATGAGTTGCTGTTCCTGCAACCTTCGGGTGGCATCATTGTGGCACTGCAGGAGGCCCATGATGGACATGTCATCTAAAGAATGGGAGGGGGAGTGGAAATGGTTTGCGACTGGTAGGTGCAGTTGTTTATTGTGAACCGAGCGGAGGTGTTCTAAAAGCGGTCCCCAAGCCTCCGCTTGGTTTCCCCAATGTAGAGGGAGCCACACCGGGTACAGTGGATGCAGTATACCACATTGGCAGATGTGCAGGTGAACCTCTGCTTAATGTGGAAAGTCATCTTGGGGCCTGGGATGGGGGTGAGGGAGGTGGTGTGGGGACAAGTGTAGCATTTCCTGCGGTTGCAGGGGAAAGTGCCGGGTGTGGTGGGGTTGGAGGGCAGTGTGGAGCGAACAAGGGAGTCACGGAGAGAGTGGTCTCTCTGGAAAGCAGACAGGGGAGGGGATGGAAAAATGTCTTGGGTGGTGGGGTCGGGTTGTAGATGGCGGAAGTGTGGGAGGATGATGCGTTGTATCCGGAGGTTGGTGGGGTGGTGTGTGAGAATGAGGGGGCTCCTCTTTGGGCGGTTGTGGCGGGGGCAGGGTGTGAGGGATGTGTTGCGGGAAATGCGGGAGACGCGGTAAAGGGCATTCTCGACCACTGTGGGCGGAAAGTTGCAGTCCTTGAAGGACTTGGACATCTGGGATGTGCAGGAGTGGAATGCCTCATCGTGGGAGCAGATGCGGCGGAGGCAGAGGAATTGGGAATAGGGGATGGAATTTTTGCAGGAGGGTGGGTGGGAGGAGGTGTATTCTAGGTAGCTGTGGGAGTCGGTGGGCTTGAAATGGACATCAGTTACAAGCTGGTTGCCTGAGATGGAGACTGAGAGATCCAGGAAGGTGAGGGATGTGCTGGAGATGGCCCAGGTGAACTGAAGGTTGGGGTGGAAGGTGTTGGTGAAGTGGATGAACCCTGTTCGAGCTCCTCTGGGGAGCAAAGGGCGGCGCCGATACAGTCATCAATGTAACGGAGGAAGAGGTAGGGTTTGGGGCTTGTGTCGGTGCGGAAGAGGGACTGTTCCACGTAACCTACAAAGAGGCAGACAGAGCTGGAGACCACACAACCAGCCCAGCTCTTCCCCTCCACCCACCGCATCCCAAAACCAGTCCAACCTGTCTCTGCCTCCCGAACCGGTTCTTCCTCTCACCCATCCCTTCCTCCCACCCCAAGCCGCACCTCCATCTCCGACCTACTAACCTCATCCCACCTCCTTGACCTGTCCGTCTTCCCTGGACTGATCTATCCCCTCCCTACCTCCCCACCTATACTCTCTCCACCTATCTTCTTTTCTCTCCATCTTCAGTCCGCCTCCCCCCTCTCCCTATTTATTCCAGAACCCTCACCCCATCCCCCTCTCTGATGAAGGGTCTAGGCCCGAAACGTCAGCTTTTGTGCTCCTGAGATGCTGCTGGGCCTGCTGTGTTCATCCAGCCTCACATTTCATTATCTTGGATTCTCCAGCATCTGCAGTTCCCATTATCACTGATACAATTTTGTAGATGACGTTTATTTTGCTTGTTGTCTGTATAGGGTCTTTTAAGTTCATTAGCTGCTGTTTTAGTAGATTGGTGGGTTTGTGGGCCACCCTGATGCCAAGAGGTCCGAGTAGTCTGGCAGTCATTTCGGAAATGTCTTTGATGTAGGGGAGAGTGGTTATGGTTTCTGGGCCCGTTTTGTCTGTTTGTTTGGGTTTGTTGCTGAGAAATCGGCAGACTGTGTTCATTGGGTAATAAAATGTGAGGCTGGATGAACACAGCAGGACAAGAAGCATCTCAGGAGCACAAAAGCTGACGTTTCGGGCCTAGACCCTTCATCAGAGAGGGGGATGGGGGGAGGGAACTGGAATAAATAGGGAGAGAGGGGGAGGCAGACCGAAGATGGAGAGAAAAGAAGATAGGTGGAGAGAGTGTAGGTGGGGAGGTAGGGAGGGGATAGGTCAGTCCAGGGAAGACGGACAGGTCAAGGAGGTGGGATGAGGTTAGTAGGTAGCTGGGGGTGCGGCTTGGGGTGGGAGGAAGGGATGGGTGAGAGGAAGAACCGGTTAGGGAGGCAGAGACAGGTTGGACTGGTTTTGGGATGCAGTGGGTGGGGGGGAAGAGCTGGGCTGGTTGTGTGGTGCAGTGGGGGGAGGGGACGAACTGGGCTGGTTTAGGGATGCAGTAGGGGAAGGGGAGATTTTGAAACTGGTGAAGTCCACATTGATACCATTAGGCTGCAGGGTTCCCAGGCGGAATATGAGTTGCTGTTCCTGCAACCTTCGGGTGGCATCATTGTGGCAGTGCAGGAGGCCCATGATGGACATGTCATCAAGAGAATGGGAGGGGGAGTGGAAATGGTTTGCGACTGGGAGGTGCAGTTGTTTGTTGCGAACTGAGCGGAGGTGTTCTGCAAAGCGGTCCCCACGCCTCCGCTTGGTTTCCCCAATGAAGAGGAAGCCGCACCGGGTACAGTGGATGCAGTATACCACATTGGCAGATGTGCAGGTGAACCTCTGCTTAATGTGGAATGTCATCTTGGGGCCTGGGATGGGGGTGAGGGAGGAGGTGTGGGGACAAGTGTAGCATTTCCTGCGGTTGCAGGGGAAGGTGCCGGGTGTGGTGGGGTTGGAGGGCAGTGTGGAGCGAACAAGGGAGTCACGGAGAGAGTGGTCTCTCCGGAAAGCAGACAGGGGAGGGGATGGAAAAATGTCTTGGGTGGTGGGGTCGGATTGTAAATGGCGGAAGTGTCGGAGGATAATGCGTTGTATCCGGAGGTTGGTAGGGTGGTGTGTGAGAACGAGGGGGATCCTCTTGGGGCGGTTGTGGCGGGGGCGGGGTGTGAGGGATGTGTCGCGGGAAATGCGGGAGACGCGGTCAAGGGCGTTCTCGATCACCGTGGGGGGAAAGTTGCGGTCCTTAAAGAACTTGGACATCTGGGATGTGCGGGAGTGGAATGTCTTATCGTGGGAGCAGATGCGGTGGAGGCGGAGGAATTGGGAATAGGGGATGGAATTTTTGCAGGAGGGTGGGTGGGAGGAGGTGTATTCTAGGTAGCTGTGGGAGTCGGTGGGCTTGAAATGGACATCAGTTACAAGCTGGTTGCCTGAGATGGAGACTGAGAGGTCCAGGAAGGTGAGGGATGTGCTGGAGATGGCCCAGGTGAACTGAAGGTTGGGGTGGAAGGTGTTGGTGAAGTGGATGAACTGTTCGAGCTCCTCTGGGGAGCAAGAGGCGGCGCCGATACAGTCATCAATGTACCGAAGGAAGAGGTGGGGTTTGGGGCCTGTGTGGGTGCGGAAGAGAGACTGTTCCACGTAACCTACAAAGAGGCAGGCATAGCTGGGGCCCATGGCCACCCCCTTAGTCTGTAGGAAGTGGGAGGAGTCAAAAGAGAAGTTGTTGAGTGTGAGGACGAGTTCAGCTAGGCGGATGAGAGTGTCGGTGGAGGGGGCCTGGTCGGGCCTGCGGGACAGGAAGAAGCGGAGGGCCTGGAGGCCATCTCCACGCGGAATGCAGGTGTACAGGGACTGGACGTCCATGGTGAATATGAGGTGTTGGGGGCCAGGGAATTGGAAGTCCTGGAGGAGGTGGAGGGCGTGGGTGGTGTCACGGACGTAGGTGGGGAGTTCCTGGACCAAAGGGGAGAAAATGGAGTCCAGATAGGTGGAGATGAGTTCGGTGGGGCAGGAGCAGGCTGAGACGATGGGTCAACCAGGGCAGGCAGGTTTGTGGATTTTTGGGAAGGAGATAGAAACGGGCCGTGCGGGGTTGGGGAACAATGAGGTTGGAGGCTGTGGGTGGGAGGTCCCCTGAGGTGATGAGGTCGTGAATGGTGTTGGAGATGATGGTTTGGTGCTCGGGTGTGGGGTCATGATCGAGGAGGCGGTAGGAGGTGGTGTCGGAGAGTTGGCGTCTGGCCTCGGCGATGTAGAGGTCAGTGTGCCATACTACCACTGCGCCACCCTTGTCTGCGGGTTTGATGGTGAGGTTGGGGTTGGAGCGGAGGGCTGCCCGTTCTGCGGCGGAGAGGTTGGAGTGGGTGAGACAACCACACATCAACGTCCTTAGCAAGGGGCTCACCTTTGTCCCCCTACAACCACACATCAACGAATACCAGTCACGGTCGGACATAGAGCAGTTTTTCCGCCGTCTTCGCCTCCATGCCAACTTCTTCAACCGGGAACCCAACCCTCCTTCCACTGACCCCTTCACCCGCTTCCAACACAAGTCCTCCTCCTGGACACCACCCCCAGGCCTCCTACCCTCCCTCGACCTCTTCATCTCCAACTGCCGTCGAGACATTAACCGCCTCAACCTCTCCACCGCAGAACGGGCAGCCCTCCGCTCCCTCCGCTCCAACCCCAACCTCACCATCAAACCCGCAGACAAGGGTGGCGCAGTGGTAGTATGGCGCACTGACCTCTACATCGCCGAGGCCAGACGCCAACTCTCCGACACCACCTCCTACCGCCTCCTCGATCATGACCCCACACCCGAGCACCAAACCATCATCTCCAACACCATTCACGACCTCATCACCTCAGGGGACCTCCCACCCACAGCCTCCAACCTCATTGTTCCCCAACCCCGCACGGCCCGTTTCTATCTCCTTCCCAAAATCCACAAACCTGCCTGCCCTGGTCGACCCATCGTCTCAGCCTGCTCCTGCCCCACCGAACTCATCTCCACCTATCTGGACTCCATTTTCTCCCCTTTGGTCCAGGAACTCCCCACCTACGTCCGTGACACCACCCACGCCCTCCACCTCCTCCAGGACTTCCAATTCCCTGGCCCCCAACACCTCATATTCACCATGGACGTCCAGTCCCTGTACACCTGCATTCCGCATGGAGATGGCCTCAAGGCCCTCCGCTTCTTCCTGTCCCGCAGGCCCGACCAGGCCCCCTCCACCGACACACTCATCCGCCTAGCTGAACTCGTCCTCACACTCAACAACTTCTCTTTTGACTCCTCCCACTTCCTACAGACTAAGGGGGTGGCCATGGGCACCCGCATGGGCCCCAGCTATGCCTGCCTCTTTGTAGGTTACGTGGAACAGTCTCTCTTCCGCACCTACACAGGCCCCAAACCCCACCTCTTCCTCCGGTACATTGATGACTGTATCGGCGCCGCCTCTTGCTCCCCAGAGGAGCGCGAACAGTTCATCCACTTCACCAACACCTTCCACCCTAACCTTCAGTTCACCTGGGCCATCTCCAGCACATCCCTCACCTTCCTGGACCTCTCAGTCTCCATCTCAGGCAACCAGCTTGTAACTGATGTCCATTTCAAGCCCACCGACTCCCACAGCTACCTAGAATACACCTCCTCCCACCCACCCTCCTGCAAAAATTCCATCCCCTATTCCCAATTCCTCCGCCTCCGCCGCATCTGCTCCCACGATAAGACATTCCACTCCCGCACATCCCAGATGTCCAAGTTCTTTAAGGACCGCAACTTTCCCCCCACGGTGATCGAGAACGCCCTTGACCGCGTCTCCCGCATTTCCCGCGACACATCCCTCACACCCCGCCCCCGCCACAACCGCCCTAAGAGGATCCCCCTCGTTCTCACACACCACCCTACCAACCTCCGGATACAACGCATTATCCTCCGACACTTCCGCCATTTACAATCCGACCCCACCACCCAAGACATTTTTCCATCCCCTCCCCTGTCTGCTTTCCAGAGAGACCACTCTCTCCGTGACTCCCTTGTTCACTCCACACTGCCCTCCAACCCCACCACACCCGGCACCTTCCCCTGCAACCGCAGGAAATGCTACACTTGTCCCCACACCTCCTCCCTCACCCCCATCCCAGGCCCCAAGATGACATTCCACATTAAGCAGAGGTTCACCTGCACATCTGCCAATGTGGTATACTGCATCCACTGTACCCGGTGCGGCTTCCTCTACATTGGGGAAACCAAGCGGAGGCTTGGGGACCGCTTTGCAGAACACCTCCGCTCAGTTCGCAACAAACAACTGCACCTCCCAGTCGCAAACCATTTCCACTCCCCCTCCCATTCTCTTGATGACATGTCCATCATGGGCCTCCTGCACTGCCACAATGATGCCACCCGAAGGTTGCAGGAACAGCAACTCATATTCCGCCTGGGAACCCTGCAGCCTAATGGTATCAATGTGGACTTCACCAGTTTCAAAATCTCCCCTTCCCCTACTGCATCCCTAAACCAGCCCAGTTCGTCCCCTCCCCCCACTGCACCACACAACCAGCCCAGCTCTTCCCCCCCACCCACTGCATCCCAAAACCAGTCCAACCTGTCTCTGCCTCCCTAACCGGTTCTTCCTCTCACCCATCCCTTCCTCCCACCCCAAGCCGCACCCCCAGCTACCTACTAACCTCATCCCACCTCCTTGACCTGTCCGTCTTCCCTGGACTGACCTATCCCCTCCCTACCTCCCCACCTACACTCTCTCCACCTATCTTCTTTACTCTCCATCTTCGGTCCGCCTCCCCCTCTCTCCCTATTTATTCCAGTTCCCTCCCCCCATCCCCCTCTCTGATGAAGGGTCTAGGCCCGAAACGTCAGCTTTTGTGCTCCTGAGATGCTGCTTGGCCTGCTGTGTTCATCCAGCCTCACATTTTATTATCTTGGCATCTCCAGCATCTGCAGTTCCCATTATCTGTGTTCATTGGGTACCCGTTCTTTTTGAATACGCTGTATAGGCGATTTTCTTCGGCTCTTCGTAGTTCCTCTGTGCTGCAGTGTGTGGTGGCTCGTTGGAATAATGTTCTAATGCAGCTTCGTTTGTGGGTGTTGGGATGGTTGCTCCTGTAGTTCAGTATTTGGTCTGTATGTGTTGTTTTCCTGTAGACGCTGGTTTGAAGTTCCCCATTGACTGTTCACTCTACTGTGACATCTAGGATTGGCAGTTTGTTGTTTTCTTCATCTTTTGTGAATGTATTATTGATGAAGAAGAAACCCAGCAAACCATCAGACAAACAGTCGCACCAACATTAAGCAGGAAAAAGGAAGAAAACACACTCAATACACAAGAAAGGAAAGCCCTAAAAGGACTCAAAAAAGATAAAAACATCGTTATCCTACCTGCAGACAAAGGATGCTTGACAGTCATTTTAAACAGAACAGACTATGCTGAGAAAGCGAACGCACTGCTTGCAGATACCAACACTTACAGGTGGCGATAGACCCGACCCCACAACTAGAGAACCGAATCACAGCCTCACTCAAAAAACTTCAAAAATCTGGATAATTAAGTAAGAGAGACTTCCAAAAAATGAAACCAGATGGATCCAACACACCATGCTTCTACGGATTACCAAAAATTCACAAACCAGGAGCCCCCCTCAGGCCCATAGTCTCGCTACCTGGAACACCAACCTACAGATTAGCCAAGGAACTACACCAAAAACTAAAACACCTAGTAGAAGACTCACGCCACTCCATCCGCTCCACCCAAGAATTCCTGAACACCAAAGACACCAAGATAGAAGAGGATGAAATAATGGTCTCCTTTGACGT
Organism: Stegostoma tigrinum; assembly: GCF_030684315.1. Classification (NCBI taxonomy): domain Eukaryota; kingdom Metazoa; phylum Chordata; class Chondrichthyes; order Orectolobiformes; family Stegostomatidae; genus Stegostoma; species Stegostoma tigrinum. The sequence continues at coordinate 66,488,513 of NC_081364.1, read as the reverse complement.
AACAGCACTGTTCACATCCATCAACATCAACCTGGCCAAAGAAACACTGACTACACTATTAGAAAAACCAAAGACACACACACCAGACACCACGAACCTCATCAGCAAGGACATCATCAAGCTAGTGGACCTATGCCTTACCACCCACTTCACTTTCAATAACAAAACCTATAGACAAACCAATGGTACACACATGGGATCTCCGATATCAGGATTCTTAGCGGAGACAGTAACGCAGAGGCTCGAACAAACAGCTCTGCCAATCATCCAACCCAAACTTTGGGTCCGCTACGTCGATGACACCTTTGTCATCACTAAACAAAACAAATTAGAGGTAACCTTCATAGAACATAGAACATAGAACAGTACAGCACAGAACAGGCCCTTCAGCCCACGATGTTGTGCCAACCATTGATCCTCATGTATGCACCCTCAAATTTCTGTGACCATATGCATGTCCAGCAGTCTCTTAAATGACCCCAACGACCTTGCTTCCACAACTGCTTCTGGCAACGCATTCCATGCTCTCACAACTCTGTGTAAAGAACCCACCTCTTGACATCCCCTCTCTACTTTCCTCCAACCAGCTTAAAACTATGACCCCTCATGTTAGCCATTTCTGCCCTGGGAAATAGTCTCTGGCTAGCAACTCTATCTATGCCTCTCATTATCTTGTATACCACAATTCGGTCCCCTCTCCTCCTCCTTTTCTCCAATGAAAAAAGTCCAAGCTCAGTCAACCTCTCTTCATAAGATAAGCCCTCCAGTCCAGGCAGCATCCTGGTAAACCTCCTCTGAACCCTCTCCAAAGCATCCACATCTTTCCTCTAATAGGGCGCCCAGAACTGGACGCAGTATTCCAAGTGCAGCCTCACCGAAGTTTTATAGAGCTGCAACAAGATCTCACAACTCTTAAACTCAATCCCCCTGCTAATGAAAGCCAAAACACCATATGCTTTCTTAACAACCCTGTCCACTTGGGTGGCCATTTTAAGGGATCTATGTATCTGCACACCAAGATCCCTCTGTTCCTCCACACTGCCAAGAATCCTATCCTTAATCCTGTACTCAGCTTTCAAATTCGACCTTCCAAAATGCATCACCTCACATTTATCCAGGTTGAACGCCATCTGCCACCTCTCAGCCCATCTCTGCATCATGTCAATGTCCCGCTGCAGCCTACAACAGCCCTCTATACAGTCAACGACACCTCCAACCTTTGTGTCGTCTGCAAACTTGCTGACCCATCCTTCAATTCCCTCATCCAAGTCATTAATAAAAATTACAAACAGTAGAGGCCCAAGGACAGAGCACTGTGGAACACCACTCACCACTGGCTTCGAGGCAGAATATTTTCCTTCTACTACCACTCGCTGCCTTCTGTTGGCCAGCCAATTCTGTATCCAGACAGCTAAGTTCCCCTGTATCCCATTCCTCCTGACCTTCTGAATGAGCCTACCATGGGGAACCTTATCAAATGCCTTAGTGAAGTCCATATACACCACATCCACAGCTCGACCCTCCAACTTTTCTAGTCACATCCTCAAAGAACTCTATAAGGTTTGTGAGGCATGACCTGGCCCGCACAAAGCCGTGTTGACTGCATTTGATCAAGCCATGCTCTTCCAGATGGTCATAGACCATCAATAATACCCTGACTGGTATAACATTCACAAAAGAGGAAGAAAACAACAAACTGCCATTCCTAGATGTCACAGTAGAGCCAACAGTCAATGGGGAACTTCAAACCAGTGTCTACTGGAAAACAACACATACAGACCAAATACTGAACTACAGGAGCAACCATCCCAACACCCACAAACGAACCTGCATTAGAACATTATTCCAATGAGCCACCACACACTGCAGCACAGAGGAACTATGAAGAGCAGAAGAAAAATCACCTATACAGTGTATTCAAAAAGAACGGGTACCCAATGAACACAGTCTGCCGATTTCTCAGCAACAAACCCAAACAAACAGACAAAACGGGCCCAGAAACCATAACCACTCTCCCCTACATCAAAGACATTTCCGAAATGACTGCCAGACTACTCGGACCTCTTGGCATCAGGGTGGCCCACAAACCCACCAATCTACTAAAACAGCAGCTAATGAACTTAAAAGACCCTATACAGACAAGCAAAATGAACGTCATCTACAAAATACCTTGCAAGAACTGTGTCAAATACTACACTGGACAAACAGGTAGAAAGCTTGCCACCACGATACATGAACATCAACTAGCCACAAAACGACATGACCCACTATCACTCGTATCCTTACATACAGATGAGGAAGGACACCACTTTGATTGGGACAACACATCCATCCTAGGACAAGGCAAACAAAGACATGCACGAGAATTCCTAGAAGCATGGCATTCCAACCGGAACTCCATCAACAAACACATTGGCTCCAAATCAATCTACCATCCTCTGAGAAAAGGAACAGGAAATGACATCACCAACACCGGAAATGACATCAACCCAAGGGAACCTAAACAGATAAACAGAAAGCGGGACATAACACCAGCACTTCACCAGAGGCTCACTGACGATGTTACCTAGAATGGTGACGAATTGTCTGGGAACGAACCTTCAAGCTCAGTGAACCAGCTTACATCCAGAACAAAATAAAGACCCACTCTTTTGTGGACCGAGAAGAGGAGAGCATGACTGTGTTGGAGGTGTAAGGAAGACGTCAGGTTGGCTGTGCACCCTTGCAACCAGTGTATCTTAATAGTGGCTTTGAACTAACGCTGGTCCAGGGGAGCAGCCAACCTGCAACGATGGCTGCAGCGAGTGCTTGTGCCCCAGGTCAGGGGGTCCGGAACACCATCCGTGTTTCCGTGAAGAAGGTGGATGAAGGTGCACCTGTGGACCGCACCTTCTTTGTGAAGAGGGCCCTGTTGGACTGTTGTGGGTTCGCTGCTGCGGACATTTACTCCCTGCAGGATTTCCCCGGAGGAGGTTTTTACAACGTAACCTTCAGGAGTGCCAAGCTTTGCAAGCGCTTCCTGGAGGTTTTCAAGGAGAAAGGAGGTGAGGGCCCCCTCTCTGTATTGACCGCTGTCCCGCTGTTCGTGATACCAGCGCAGAGGAGCCGTACGGTGACTGTACACATGTACAACCCGCATGTGTCAGCAGTTGATGTCCTGACCTTCCTTGGAAGGTACGTGAAGGTGGAAGGGGACCTAACCGACATCATGGACCCCTTTGGCATCTGGACCAGTAAGAGGCAGGTCAAGGTGACGCTGAGGATGGGCGCGGACGGGAACATCGTACACCCACCGTCCAGCTTCGCGATCGGCGGGAGCAAGGGCTACCTGACCTATGCAGAGCAACCTAAAGTCTGCCATGCCTGTGCTAGGTCAGGTCACGTGGCAGCCGACTGCAAAGCCACCATCTGCAGGAACTTCAGGGAGGAGGGACACCTTGCAAAGGATTGCCCACAAGAAAAAAGCTGCAACCTTTGCGGGGAAGCGGGCCACCTCTACAGGGCATGCCCACTGTGGGGGACCACCTACACCCATGTCGTCGGCAGGGGCAAGCCCCCCCAGAGGAGAGGAAGGCACAAGGACGCTGCAAGGACCCCCTTAATGTGCAGGAGGGCCAGGTCGTGCAGGAGAGCCCAGCCCGACAGGACGGGCCCGAGGCCTGCAAAGTGCCCCTGCAGGCTCCGCTCCCCCTGCAACAAACCGGAGTCGATTGAGGAGGCAACAGGTGACCCAGGGGAGTGGACGATGGTCCAGAAGGCGAGGAGGAAGGCGTGCCGGCGGGCCCCGGCACCGCAACCACCAGGTGGGAAAAGGCAGCTACAGGGGGGCTATAAGAGCTCCTCTGACGAGGGGCATTTGGAGGAGGCCCGCCCAAAGCAGAAGCCAAAGATCTCAAGGGAGAAGGAAAGCAGCACCCCGATTCCAGGTGACGGGAGGCGTCCTGAGGCTCCTTCCGACACCCTGCCACGCACCGCTGGGGACCTGGAGGGCCCCCCGGAACCTTCAGGCGGGAAGCAGAAAACAGCGTATCCCCAGCCTGACCCAGAGCCGGACTCTCCTGCCTCCCTACCCCCGACGGGGGATATGCCATCCGGAAGGCAGCACGGACGGTTTTCTGAGCCTGGAGAGCGTACAACAGTTAGCCCGGGCAATGGGCATGAAGGGACAGATGGAGGGGCTGGACCTTGGACTCGGGAGGGTACTGCGGTCACTGCCCACATTGGGGGTACGAGTTGCGAGTGTTAATGTGCGCAGCGTCAAGTCCACTGCAAGATGTGTGTCCACGTTGGCCTACCTAACCACCGTCAAGGCGAACCTCCAGTTCCTGCAGGAGTGCAGGATACCACACCTCAGCAAGTACAGGAAATGGTCGGGCGCCTGGACCTGTGGGCCTTCAATCTGGTCGGGGGGGGTAACGACTGTCGCTCCTTGGGCCTAGCTATTCTACTGCGGGGGCGCAACTTCACCATCTCTCAAGTTCAGGAGGTGGAGAGGGCAGCATCTCCTGGTGGCTGATGTCACCTACAGGAACGCTGCCCTGAGGCTGATCAACGTGTACGCCCCAGCAGTACGGAGTGAGTGGTTGGCCATCCTGCAGCGGCTTCCACCCCTGCTGGCTACGTCCAGACCGGTCATCCTAGGCGGAGACTTCAACTGCATCATCGATGCAGATGGAAGACCGGCATGGGGACAGTGGGTGGGGGAAGTCAACTGGACGTCACATCCAGATTCCTGATGGACACGGTGAAGGACGCCAAGCTGCTCGACGTCTTCAGCACCCCTGCAGACTGAGTGCAGCGGAGATACGCCTGGTCGCAGCCAGACGGGTCTATCCGCTCAAGGATAGACTTCCTGTTTGTGTCACAGGCGTTCTCGGGCAGGTCCACCGGCGTCGAGCCGGTGTTGTTCGCTGACCACTGCCTCTTGCTGGCCGACTGTCATTTACAGGATGACCAGCAGGCCGGCAAGGGGACGTGGAAGCTCAACACGACTCTGTTGACCCCAGAGAACATCGAGAAGCTTAAGAGGGAGTACGCCGGTTGGAAAACTGTGAAACCCCTCTTTGAGTCTCCAGGCGACTGGTGGGAGACAGTGAAGGAAAACATCAAGAGGTTCTTTGTCCTCAAGGGTGTTCGGAAGGTGAGAGAGAGGTGGGGAAAGCTGTCGCAACTCCAGAAAAGGATGCAGAACCTGCTCATTCTGGAGTCAATGGGGGTCGATGTCACGGAGGACCTCTGCGAGGTGAGGGGCCAGCAAGCCTCGCTCTTCGCCGTGGAGGCCTCCAGGATAATCTCCCGGTCCAGGGTCCGCTTCGTGCAGCAGGACGATACGTGCTCACGTTTCTTCTTTCAGAAGGTGCACAAAGAGAGCTCTCTGCTTAGCCGGCTGAAGGAGGACGAGGGTTCGGTGATGTCATCTCGGCCCAACATTTTGAGCATCAGCAGATCCTTCTACGCCGGACTGTACGACGTGAAGCCCACAGACAGCACCGCCTCCGAGTCGTTTCTGTCGTCTATCACGGAGGTCTTAGACGACGGCACGAGGGAGTGGCTGGACCGGCCGATATCCCTGGTCGAGCTGACCAGAGCCCTCAAGTCCTTTGAGAAGAATAAGACTCCTGGGAGCGATGGCTCACCGGTCGAGCTGTATTCCGCTCCATGGGACCTGGTCGGCCAGGACCTGCTGGAGGTGTACGATAGTGCACTTCAGGCAGGGGAAATGTGCAAGTCCATGAGGAAGGGCATCATCACCCTCATTTACAAGAGGAAGGGGGAGAGGGAAGAAATTAAGAATCGCCGACCCATTTCATTATTGAACGTGGACTACAAAATCCTGGCCAAGGTCATAGCCAACCGGGTCAGGTCTGTCCTGGAGTCGGTGATTCACCCTGACCAAACCTGTGCTGTGCCAGGCAGGAAGATCGCTGAGAGCCTCGCGCTCATCAGGGATACGATCGCCTACATGCAGGACAGGTGGGTGGACACCTGCCTCGTCAGCCTGGACCAGGAGAAGGCCTTCAACAGGGGGTCTCACGCTTACATGACAGACGTCCTCTCCAAATTGGGGTTCAGGGAGGGCATCCGCAATTGGATCGGGCTGCTCTACACCAACATCGTTAGCACAGTCTCGATCAACGGGTGGGAATCGGACACTTTTCCTGTCAGATCTGGAGTCAGGCAGGGCTGCCCGCTCTCTCCTGCCTTGTTCGTGTGCTGTGTGGAGCCCTTCGCTGCATCTATCAGGGAGGACGTGAGCCTGAAGGGCATGACTATCCCAGGCAGCGGAGGCCTTCAGGTCAAGACCTCCCTGTACATGGACGACGTCACCGTCTTCTGCACCGATCGTTGGTCGGTGAGTAGGCTGTTGGACATCTGCGGCCAGTTTGAACTGGCCTCGGGTGCCAAAGTCAATAGGCGTAAGAGCGAGGCCATGTTCTTTGGGAACTGGGACGACCGCTCCTTCATCCCCTTCACCGTCAGGACAGACTACCTGAAGGTGCTGAGTGTTTGGTTCAGTGGAGCTGGGGCGTGCACAAAGACTTGGGAGGAGCGTATCACCAAACTGAAGCAGAAGCTGGGCAGGTGGACACTTTTGTCCCACTCCATCGCGGGTAAGAACCTGGTTGTCAGATGCGAGGGGCTTTCAGTACTGTTGTATGTGGCACAGGCCTGGCCTATTCCCTGGACCTGCACCGCTGCGGTCACCCAGGCCATCTTCCACTTCATTTGGGGGTCAAGGATGGACTGGGTCTGCACGGACACCATGTACAAAGACCTGGAAAATGGGGCAAAGGACGTACCGAACGCCACCCTCGCCCTGATGGCTACCTTTGCCTGCGGCTGCATTAAGCCGTGCATAGATCCTCAGTATGCAAACACCAAGTGTCACTACTTACTGAGGTTCTACCTGTCCCCGGTGTTGCGAAGGATGGGCCTGGCCTCGTGGCCACGGAACACTGAGTAGTTGGGCCATCCCGTACCACCTGTTCTTCATGGAGAAAGTTTTGAAAGGAAGCACCTTTGACAACAAGGCCATCAGGCAGTGGTCAGGACATAGTATTCTTGAGACCCTTCGGGAAAAGGAGAGGGTGGATCCCGTCATATGGTTCCCCACACAGACTGCCAAAGTCATTTGGCAGAATGCCTCATCGCCAGAACTTTCAAACAAGCACAAGGACATTGCTTGGCTGGCAGTGAGAGGGGCTCTGCCAGTGAGATCCTTTATGCATGCCTGGAATCTCTGCGCCACCACACACTACCCTCGAGGCGGCTGCGGGGGGGAATGAGACTGTCTATCACCTCCTTCTGGAGTGTGCCTATGCGCAGGTGGTCTGGAGGGGAATGCAGTGGTATTTGTCGGAGGTTCGTCCCGAGCAGTTCCGTGACGCGGGACTCCATGCTCTACGGGCTGTTTCCCAGGACGCACACCAAGACCAACATCAACTACGCCTGGAGGACCATCAATGCAGTAAAAGACGCTCTTTGGTCTGCCCGCAACCTGCTGGTCTGCCAGCTGAAAGAACTGACCCTGACCGTGTGTTACAGACTGGCGCACTCCAAGATCCAGGACTATGTGCTGAGGGACACGCTAAAGCTTGGGGCAGCCGCTGCCAAGTCACGGTGGGGCAAGAAGCCCCTTGTCCAGAATAGAAAAAAGGGCCCTATCTGGTAACTGGGCCCAGCTGGCGCCTTCCCCAATTGGTCAGGGAGCCAACGGGGACTGTGCGGGGAGACGACTGCCGGGGTATTTTCTTAGCTTTGTTTCTTTTCTTTGTTTTGTTTTTTCCTTTAGTTGGTGTACATACCCCCTGGGTAACCCGGAGTGGCTTGCATGACAGGGTAGATGTATAAATGTTTTGTTTTGTACATTCTATGAATAAAGTATATTTTTCAAATTAAAAAAAGTAACGAAACGTCTGAAAACTAACCTTCCAGCTCAGTGAGCAAACTCACATCCAGAAACTCAACCTGAGCTACTCATCTTCTCAAAACTCGTTTTATTAGAACTTTTAAAGAACAGCAGGGAATTATCCATGTGTCTTGACTAATAGAATATGAAACAGGGCTCAGTGGAGGAAAATAGAAAGCAGGTCAACATAAGCAAACAAAATGCTGCAAAAGATTATGGAGGTAAAATGCATTAAACCCACAGAAGCAGTGAATTAATTTGTAAGTGACAATGAAAAGACAGAAACCAAATGCAGTCAGTGTGAGATGCTGGTCCAACATGCTTAATCTGAGACAGGACAGGTTTGGACAATTTAGAGTTTGTGTTATGCAGAGGTCAAGAGAACCACAAAGACGGCATTGGGAAATTTGAGAATTAAAGGACAATTTTTTAAGTTCAGCTCAAAATCAAACAGAACGTAGTGACAGATCGCAACCAGAGCAGGAGAGTGTTTCTCAAGTGGGAGGCAAATTTTGTCAGAGACTAAATAAGATGGCTTTGCTTATCCCATGTTCATTGAATATTTCACAAATTAATAACACACAGAGTTGTTACATTTGAACAACAGAAAATGAATCACCCTCTGTGCGTCCAACTTACTTAATTCCACATTTCCAACCCTTCCATGAGGTATTCTGGCTGGGGACAAACTGTCGAATCATTATGAGACTGATAAGGTTGTAGCCCTTGACACGTTAATTGCACCGTCTTCCTTTAATATCTCTCTACAGCCATCCAGCAGGTGGGATTGCACTTGCCTGTTTCTATTCTACCTTTTCAATAGGCTTAAGGAAGCAGCTGCCATGGCTTCTCTTTTCTTCGCTGCACCTGTACCTCTGGTGTCCCTTCCACATCAACAAAGTGTTCCTTGAAATCGTGAAAGAACATTTGAACAAAAAAAATTCCAAGCTCGATACACCCGCTAATGGTCCTACCTCAACACTGCTTTTCCAGCCTCTTCAGCATCTGATACATCTTGCTTAACAGCCATGCAGGGGCGAGCTGAAATTTCTTCCAATTTAAACTTAAAAGACTGAAGTAATTGCCTTTTAGCTCCCCAGCAATTGACTGTTTGCTTCTGCCCAACAGCTATTTGAGACAGAGGCAGACCATTGGCAATATCTATATATGATACACAGATTGGGTTTCTACCAGAAACCCAGTCCAGTACTTCCATGGCAATAGTATCGCCCAACTGCCCTTGGCTCATCTCATCTGTTGCGGAAACCCTCATCCATGATCTTGCTATCTTCAGGCTTTCTGTGTCTCCCAACATTTTCCTAAATAACCTCCCATCATCCACCTAAAATAAATTTGAATTCATCCAAAACTCTGCAGCCTGTATCATGGCACATGATGCATTAATGTATCATGTGTGCCCTCTAAACGACAATGACAATGGCTCGATTTAATGTTCTCACCACTATTTTCAAATTCCACTATGATCTCAACTCCACCCTGTATCTGCAGTTTCCTCCAGACCTGCAACTCTCTGGGTTCACTACACTCTTTCAATTCTGCACTGTGTGCACCACCGATTTTAATTACAACATCAACCGTACCCAATATTTTCAATTACCAAGGGTCTAAGCTCTGTAGATGTCCTCTGTAAACCCAGTTACTTTTCTCTGCTCCCTTAACATGCACCTTAAGACCTCACTTTTCCTCCAAGTTTTTGATTATCTGTCAAGTAGGTGGCTCAATTTAACCAATATACTCATGAAGTGCCAGGGGTGACATTTTACTACCATAAAGATGTTATATAAATGAAAATTGATGAAATCTGAAAGAAAGGCACTGCAAGTGAGCAAATGAATGATTAAACGTAAAATTAACAGAAACAAAGAACGTTATATTTAACAAGATTCCATAGGGTTTAGCGTCAGATCCATAACATTCATCACACTACATTATGACATCCTTAGATACCCTATGAAGCATATTCATTCTACCAACTGAGCTGTTTGCTTAGCCAATTCAGACAACATGGAAGTCAATTCCACAATATTGTAGTTATGTTTACAAGTATCAATTTTCACAGCCTTTTTTAAAATTTATGACACTAGTCACAAATGAACAGATTTGTCAATTGATTTTGATAATGGGTCAGTTGACTATCAGTGTCTGGGTTGTTTGTCCAGCACCACAAGCACTTTACCCACTCCTTCTCTTCAAATACCACAATTTAAGAAACTGTTAGCGACCATGAGTTTCCAGTGAATTGGTCTACAATTGGCAAGCTACTGCAGTGGCTTCATGGTTATCAAGTCTTGATGTTATACATGAACTTAGGAGTTTCTGGCCCACAGGTTTCCACTGCAGTATTATGATATCTAGTTCATAGGAGAGTTGAAAGAAGATTCATAATTATGATGAGGAACATACCTTCAACTCCGTTTCTCTGCTAGGACAAATTCAATGACTCCTTTACATTACAAGGAAACCTGGCTAAGCATCCAATTTCTACGGCTTCCCAATGTAACAGCAATAAGCAAAAACTATGATTTGCTTGGGGCGGGAAAAGCAGTGTTGCAGAAGCATATATTATGCAGAAAAGCAAGCATTCTCCTATTGTAACTGAAGGGAATTTTGCAGCTACATCTATTGGCCCATTTTATTCCAGAGACATTACACCTACAAATGATTTTGGATGTAAAATTATAGAAAATTACAATGAATGACAAGTATTGAATTCTAAACATAAAACAATGTCAAAAGAAAAAAAAAGGCATTGTATTTAAACTAGCATAATATGAAGGAAAAGGTAATAATCGAGAGGCTGGCTCGGGGATGACAACAAAATGTACTGCAGCAGATTTACACTCAAACTGCACAAAACACAGCCTGTCAGATTCTGAATTTTCTCTCTCTCTCTCTCACACACGCACAAATTAAGAAGTCATGTCTTTCGATATGGAGTTGCCTTTAGTGCAAAGAAATTCAATCCATTCGGCCTTGTGATAATGTACAAAACACCCATAGTATGAAACAGTGAGGCTGGGATGCAGCATCCATTATGTAAGAGGAACTGAAGTAGCATGGTTTCAGATAGCTGATAAAAGATCCATAGCCCCAGCAGAACACCTGTTAAATCCAGTGTGATCAACATTAATGGAGTGTTGTTAATCTTAGTGTAGAAATACGGGGTACTTTTATTAAAATGATGGACTTTGGGGAGGACTTAGAGCTAGCAAAGCACCAGCTACGGGATATTCTACTTCAGCTCTCCACTGCCCTTTGAAGCTAACTGTTTAAGGAAAGCGGTAAAAGCTACATACTAATACAGGTAAAACTGTACAGAAAATACTCAGGGCCTCTTCAGTGTCTCTATCTGCTGCTTTACTGATATTGCCGGGGACAGAGAATTCTTTGACACTGGACACTGAAGTGCGCTGCTCAGGGGAAGAAATAGACATCAGTACTCACGTCCACAGACAGTCAAACACGGAGAGGAGAGAGAGGTGTGACGTGAATGAGCTGCCTGAGAGGTTAATCCAAGCTTGTGACAAAAAGCTCTCAGAAAACAATAAGTACCTTCAGCAGGACTGCTCACTGGCATTACGTTTGTGTGCTTTTCAATATACAGTGCAGACTACCCTCAAAGACACTCACTCTCTTCTCTCCATATCATTTCAGAGATGCTGAAATGCCAAAAATGACAAGTTGCCAGAGGAAGTAGTGAACACAAGCACAATTACAACATTTAAAAGGCATCTGGAAGGATATGGATATTAGGCTAGATTAGGATATTAGATGGATCTGGGCCAGATGCTGGCAAATGGGACTGTGTCAGATTGGGATGTCTGGTCAGTGTGAACAAGTTAGACCAAAGGGTCTGTTTCCTTGCTGTATAACTCCATGACTACAACTCTACGATTATGACAAGAGATCACAAATAGAGAATATCTAAAAAAGATCTCATCAAAATATGAGCTTAGCTCTCACCATATAATTCTTTCAGATCTGTTACTATATCTTTGTTGAATGCGCAATAGAACTTGTGTTAGCACAGAAAACGCTACAAATATCATGCAGATTTTTAGCACTGAAAAAGTCAGGTCAATGTTTAGCGGTACAAAACCATACAACTTAACAAACAGCCCTATTATTTGCATCACTTTTAATTACTTCTAGCAATTAGATATACTTTATATCACAATATAGCTCTTCGAGGGTCTCTCTGGCTCCTCCTTCCTCATGGGGTCCCATTGTCCTGCAGCACCTCCTGGTGCACCTATTCTTACCCATGCACCACCCCTACACCCATCCCTACCCCACTAACTGCAAACTCCTCTCAGGGAACTGATTTCTCCCCCACAGCTCTTGGCAGAGTTCCTGGTTCCCCTCTCTCATTTAGCCCCTTCAAACCCCCTGTAGGGCATTCATCTTACCCCAGCTCCTCATCGGATCAAATCAACTCTCCAGCAATAGGGCCTCTCTCCTCCCCTCATTCAAAGCTCTTGTGCCTGTTCCTACGTTAGCTCCTTTATTATTTCCACAGCTAGTTTGTTAGCTGCGCATCTAACGCCATGCTGTGTCCTTGTCGAAATCTGCAGCCAATTGAGCTCACAAACCCCATAATCTAAGTTCTCACCATGTTCATATCGGTTGCATTACATGTTGATCTTGATCATATTTTTAAAACATTAAGTTTATCATTATAGTGAACAATTATTAGTAACCATAAAGCATTAAGTGACTTAAGGATCTAAGATAATGACGACTGAATCATAAACCCTCAAATTTAAGCACAGGCAGATAATGGTCCTGATACCTATGGTTTGGGTGAGTAAGTCAGGCTGTCCAGAGTTGCTGTACACCTCTGCACAGCTTACGGTACATAGCGCCAGTACAAACTGTTGACAGTTTGCAATTGACTCTCAAAATGATCATTAAACGCCCAGGACATAAGGAGCCTAAAAATTCCAGATGGCAAACTCCCAAAGACCAAACATAAGTCACACCAATTCGCAGAATGCTTTGGGCCCAACCCAGAGTTAGCAGAAGAGATCCTGATCTGGTTGGTCGGGGGGGGGCGAGGGGG